>NC_056728.1:189475733-189503233 GCF_019279795.1 Protopterus annectens | reverse complement strand
CCATGAATTCTTTTTGTGAGGTATTTCAGCGGGCTTATGCAAAAAATCATTAAGAATACCAGAAATAGTGGATTCATATTCAAGCAGTGATGGTATGTCTGCACTAATTGTACTAAGACTGGATAAAAAGATGTATACTTTTATTAATACCTACTAGATACCTGGTATTAGCATAAAACTGCGAAAAAAGCATTTGGATACTATAACATTATGGTCTGGAGGTGAAATACTATTAGCAGGTGATTTTAATTGTATGTTGTCCCCCACTGATACTACAAGCTCTAAGCTGTTCAAGATATCCCCAATAGCAAAGCATCTGAACAATTATATTAAAGACAGAAACCTAAATGACATTGACTGTATAAACCCACTGTCTTCCTTGAAATATTCTCATTATGCTTACATGTATGGCATGCAGACCAACACAGATAACGTTTTAGTAACTAGTTCCTTACTATTAAAAATAAACAATGTAGCATTGACATCATGCCCCGTGTCTGACCATAATGCTATCACCTTCAATGTAACACTTAACACTGATTTATTACATTTTTGCCAAAGATTACTTGCTTATTTAGTAAAAGAAAAATGTTTTAAAGAATGGTTTCTAAATGAAACTAAACATTACATGGATTTCAATAATAATAGAGAGGTTCTAGATATGATCCTACGGGATACTCTAAAAGTGGTCTTATATGGCAAAGTTAAAAGTTTGTATATAAACAAAAGAAAAGCATGGGTCAAAAAAACTAGTAGACATACAAAATGAAACTGACAAGCTAAAATTAAAACTTACACCAAATGATAAATCTGCACTAAGCAATATATGCAAACTGAATAAGGAATACCAAGATATCATGCAACACAAAATCTTTATAAATCTAGAAAAATTAGATTGCAATCATACTCAGTTAATACTAAGAGTCTATACAAGATTGTGATTAGATCTAAACACTTTGGCACGGCTTTGAGCGATTTTGCGCATAGCGCAGCATCGAGCAGCTCTGCTTAATTGGGTTTAAACCATTCTCGGCTCCACAAAGTCTGCTCTTCACTTTTTCCCTTAGAACTAATCTAGTTCTCATAATAAACACCCTATTTCTACTCTAAAGCCTGGCACTTGCTCACTAAAGCAATTATATAAGTCATCACTAAAAAATTTAAAGTACTGCACCCTCACAAGCTCCCCTTGAGTACCTTGTTCCCCATTAGCCCTTTATTCAATTATAAAGGAATTCCCAATACTATTCTAGCATGTCCAAAGGTCAGTTGTCAATCTCCTCTCCGGTCCAGCTGGTGAATCTGGGAATCTTGAGGCAATGTTACAACTGCCTCATGTACACAGACAACCCTCTCCTCCTCCCAACAAATTCCAACACATGTGAGAGATGCAACCATATAGCCAAACTGGATGCCAAGCTTTCTCAACTCAGTACTGGCGTAACCAGTCAGAAGGAGAAGGAAACCACACTCACTACAATTCCAGTCTCACATAGACCTACCACGACAGCAAACCAAACACATAAACACACAAAAACATACTCAGAGGCTCTAAATAAAAATCTGCCTAAGCAGCAGAGACCTCCAAAGCAGACACCCAAGCAACCACTACCCAAAAACAAAACACGTGCAACACATAGCTCACAAAGCCAGTGTGCTGAATAGTCACAGCCTTTAAGGCCAAACAATACACCTGATACACTTGTAATAGGTGACTCTATCATCAGGCACACTGATGTCCTGCTCACCAGGCTGAACAAGGAGAAGGTCACAGTGAGCTGCCTGTTGGGTGCTAGGATCCGCCACATAACACAAGCACTCAGGTCACTCCAAGGCAAGTACAAATATGACCCAGTCATTGTCCATGCTGGTGTGAATGACCTGAGATGTACCTCCCTGGACTACATGAAAAGAGACATAGAGGAGCTCTCTGAGCATGTAGCCCAGGCTGGTATGACCCTGACCTTGAGTAGCATCTTACCCTCACCAAGAATGATGCCACAATATGAAGATAAGATGATCAATTTCAACAATTGGCTTAAGTATTGGTGTCATTCAAAGGGGATCCAATGCCTGTCAGCCTGAGATTACATGCTCGACAAGCCACGATGTTTCGCTAGGGAAGGCTTGCGCCTGCCACCCCTGAGCTTTCGGATATTGGCAAAGGCTCTTGCCACCCCCATAGTGCCTTTTTTAGGCAAGGCTTAAAAGACAAACCCACCTCCATAGGTATCACAAGGGATAAGAAACTAAGAGTAATGCTACTCAATGCCAGAAGTCTAAACCTCAAGATGCACTCACTCAAAACTCTCCTCAGCATGGAGAACATCGATATCTGTGCAGTAACAGAAACCTGGTTCAAGGCTCCCAAGAGCACCCCAGCACTACCAGGTTATACCTCATACCATGCTTTTCGGCCCCAAAACTTGGGCTGAACCACAAAAGGAGGGGGAGTATCAATATTTGTCAAAGATACCCACACCTCCAGGTTGGTGGCACAGCACAAAGCATCAGAGACTATCCATGTGCAACTAACAGTGGATAAAACTGCCTTCCAGTTTATAGCCTGCTACAGACCACCCTCCCAAACCCAGGAACCCCACTCGGCCTTCCTGAGAACACTGGAAAATATGAAGGTCTCTCCAAACACCATTATATTGGGCAACTTCAACTACCCAAACATAGACTGGGAGCATTACTCTAGCTCCAACACCCTAGCCCAAAAGTTCCTAGAATTTATAAACTCAAATGCTATGGAACAACTTGTTACCACTCCCACAAGAGGGGAAAACATACTGGACCTGATCATCACCAACATGGGGGCTCTATGCTCCAGACCAGAAGTGTATCCCTCACTGGTAAGATCAGACCATAAACTAATCTCACTGGATATTCACATCCTGGCCCCACCCCCTGCCCAGAAAACCACAGTGAAAAACTTCTCTAAAGCAAATTTCATACTCCTCAAAACTGAGGTGGAATCCTTCAAAGCCCCCAGGCCTGTGTAAAATACGGTCCAGACTGCAGAATCCTTTATAAATGCATTCTATGAACACCTTCAGGAATCCATGGATCATGCAATCCCAAATAAAACCAAGACCCAATCCTCCAAAGGCAGGCATCCTGTCTGGTGGACCCCATCCATAAACAAACTATACAATAGAAGGAGGAAGCTACTACATGATAGAGCAAAATCCCAAAAAAGGAAGGCATCTCTGATCAGTATTAGCAAAAAACTACGGGCACTCATAAAATCATCTAAGGCCAGCTTCGAGAGAAAAATTGCACAGAACACTAAGGATAATCACAAGGCTTTCTTTAGTTATGTTAGAAATCTGGGTGGGAATTCCCAGATATGCTCAGAATTAGTCCAAAATGACAAAAAAATACACTGAACCCACAAACATTGCCAACATCCTAGCTGACAGGTTCAGCGCAAACTTCTCCCCCCTACCCACCAAAAGGACAAATATCTATCCCAGCAGAGTGCTGCCCCCCTGACATCTCAGATGCTCAGGTAAGAACCGCTCTCTCCAAAGCAAAAAACACAGCATCAATGGGACCAGACAGTGTCCTGGGCTGCGTCCTACATGAACTCCAAGAAGAGCTAAACTCAAACATAAAACTACTGTTCAGTCTCAGCCTTACTACAGGATATGTGCCCAAAGAGTGGCGTACAGCAACAGTGGTCCCTCTCCACAAAGGTGGTGCCTCAACGGATGCTGGAAACTATCACCCCATAAGCCTGACTAGCTTGGTCTGCAAAGCTATGGAAAGGATCATCATGGACCTCATAAATAAAGATATTAGGGACCTACAGACACTGGATCCTACCCAGTTCGGCTTTGTTAAGGGCAGATCCTGCCTCTTAAACTTGGTAGATTTCTTTGAAACAGTCACCAAGGCCATTGACGAGGGGAAGGTAGCCCACACAGCCTACCTGGAACTCGCAAAAGCCTTCAATACAATACCTCACTCGGGCATTATAGATAAGCTCACCAGCTTAAATATAAACCCCTATGTCACTAGATGGGTTGCAAACTGGCTCAAGGACAGAACCAACATGGTTAGAATTGCTGGAGCCATGTTAGACTCCAAACCAGTTGCAAGTGGCATCCTACAAGGCTTATTCCTGGGACCTCTCTTGTTCGGTATATATTTCTCAGAGGTACAGGCCAACACGGAAGGACTGTGGCTGACCAATTTCACAGATGACTGCAAACTAGGCACCATAATTGACTCTCCAGCCGACACAAGCATCCTACAAAAGGGCCTCATAGAAACAGACAACTGGTGCCAGAGCCATGGCCTCAAGCTAAACACCAAAAAGTGTATAGTCATCCCCTTTGGCAAAAACAAAGTGCCCACAAATTACCACATAGGTGGTAGTCCATTAAGTACAGAAGAAGTAATTAGGGACCTGGTGACCCAAGTTGATAGCAATCTCTCATTTGAAAACCACGTGGCCAAAGTGGTTAGGAAAAACATTTTATATAGCCCACCTAATCATGAAGGGATTCACATCTAGATCAGGGGAGGTCATCGTGCCTCTTTACTCATCCCTCATTAGGCCCATAATTGAGTACAATGCCCCTTTTGGGATGTACCTTACCAGACACCTGCAGCAACTGGAAAGACCCCAAAAGTACCTCACCAAGAGGATCAAAGGGCTCAAACAGATGCCATGTGCTGTCCAGTTAAAGAAACTCCAGCTCTACTCAGTGGCATACTGCCTGCTCAGAGGCGATCTGTGCCTGACGTATAAAGCCATGTCCAACCTGGAATTAATGGACATGCTGCACCTCAGAAAATCCAAATTCCATCAAGCTACGCGTTCAAGAGACTTGAACCTCAGCACTGAAATAAATAGGACATGCTGGAGGGACAGATTCATAACCCAGAGGCTCCCTTCACTCTGGAATAAAATCCCAGTCCAGGTTAGGCAGAGTCCCTCACTGACTCTCTTCAAGAGGAATCTTGATGAGTGGATGGGAGATCGTAGGTTTACCCTGGGTATCACTTCTGTGTCACTGTTGGACAGAGGCACAGTATACTAACCTTGAAAAAGGGCATAGCAAAATTAATTTAAAATGGGTGGCAAAAGCCAAACACACTCTGGCTAGGCTTATAAATGCCCTAGGGCAGATAGCCTAGTATGAACCTATGAACCTATGAACCTATTAAGTAAAGAAACACATCAAAGAAATTACATGCACTAAAAATAACCAGACTATTAGAGTCAGAGACTTAAGAAGCATTTTATTATGTTTCAAGAAGCACTATGAGGATATTAACAATAACAATCCACCTACAAATGACAATAAAGGTATAGATGGCTTCCTAATGGACAACATTTAGAAGTTGTCTAAGCATAGAAATATAAATAAATATAAAATATAACAATATAAAACAATATAGATAAACCGTTTTCTTTCAAAGAAATGCAAGAACAAATAAAAAACCTCAAGACAAATAAAGCAGCAGGACCAGATGGTCTAATCCTGGAATTTTATAAACTTTTGCCTGATAATATATTGAAAGTTTTACGGAACACATTTCAGGAAGACAAAATCACAACAAATGTCCCACCCTCATTTAAATATTCTATTATATCTTCCATTTTAAAACCTAATAAAGAACCCAACCTATGCACATCATATAGGCCAATATCCTTACTGAGCATAGACTAGGGTCTATATTATATCCTCGAACGCTTAAAAAAGCGAACGCTGATTGATCAAACTTATTTTCACGAAACTGCAAAATATCGAATCAGCAGAAACTCTAATTTTTTCCTAGGGAAAGAATTCGGTTGTCCGTTTCTGTTGCTTCGGTATTTTCAGTGTTATGGTGGAAAGTTACTGGTCAGATTCAGGTAAGTGTGCGATTGTGTGGATGTGAGTGTTAGGGTGATTTAGGTGAGTTAGGGTTAGGGCTCGGGTTAGGTGTGTGTGTGATTGAGTGGACATGAGGGTTAGGGTGGATTTAAGTGAGTTAGGGTTAGGGAGTGGGTGAGGTGTGTGTGCGATAGTGCGGACCTTAGGGTTAGGGTTTGTGTTAAGGTAAGTGGGTAGTTAGTGGTGTGTGCATAGTTTAGTGTAGGGTTAGGTATCAGATTTTAGGTGTATGTGTGTGGATTTCTGTTTGTTTGATGTGCTTGTGTTGTTGCTGATCTGACAGTTCGAGATTGTAAGCTTTCGCTTAAATTAGGTCGATCAATCAGCGTGTTTTTTTTTAAGCGTTCGATGATATAATATAGACCCATAGACTACAAGATATTTATGTCCATCCTAGCAGATAGATTAAATAACATACTCCTGGAATTAATTCATGGAGACCAAATGGGCTTAATTAAAAACAGAAAGATACAAGATAATGTAATTAGGCTACTTTCTTTAATAGTCTTAGTGAATTAAAAAAAGAATGAGCTATCTGTTTTAAGCCTTCATGTAGATAATGCTTTTGATTCTTTAAGTTGGCCATACCTATTTAAAGTTTTGTAAAAATATAACTTCTACCTAAACTTTGTTACATTAATTAGAAAGCTATATGAAAATTCAATTGCTTATGTAAAGACTGGATCTTATTTATCTGGTCCTTTTGAGATATCAAAGGGTACTAAGCAAGGACGTCCCCTTTCTCCATTACTCTTTGGCCTTGCAGTGGAACCTCTTGTGAATTGCATTAGGAATGGTGAGAATGTTAAAGGATAGAAAGTATCAGGTGAACTATCCCTGAAGATATAACTGTTTGCTGATGGCCTATTAATAACTTCTAATGACATTGAAAACTCAAAAGATCACCTGGTGAAAAATCTAGATTTTTTTGCAAGTATCTCTGGATTAAAATGTAATCACAATAAATCTCAGGCACTTCTAATAAAGAAAACTGTTACTACAAAACTGAAATCAAGTAGAGATATAAAACGGGAGGGGTATCCTTATTGAATCAAAGGATTACAATTCACTCACAGCTAATTATCAACATCTTATAAACTCGATTACAAATTTAATAGATAACTGGGACATACTTCTTTACATTTCAAGACAGAAAAACCTGATTAAAATGATATTACTACCCAAAATGTTATTTGTTAGCCAAGACTTAGCACTCTCTCCACCTATTAAAACTAAAAAGAAATTAAATAATATTTTACTCAAGTTCCTTTGGTACCTCCAGAAAACAAGAATTTCACTTCTTTGGCACACCTCAAGCTGGGAGGAGGGGGTATAGGATTTTCAAACATTGATTTGTATCTAAATTACAGATGCGATGTTTGCTCTGAGAGTGTTGATGGAGAAGTACAGAGAAGGTCAGAAGGAGTTGCATTGTGTTTTTGTAGACTTAGAGAAAGCATATGACAGGGTGCCTAGAGAGGAGTTGTGGTATTGTATGAGGAAGTCAGGAGTGTCAGAGAAGTATGTACGAGTGGTACAGGATATGTACGAGGGTAGTGTGACAGCAGTGATGTCTGCGGTGGGAGTGACAGATGCGTTTAAGATGGAGGTGGGGTTACATCAAGGATCAGCTCTGAGCCCTTTCTTATTTGCAAAGGTGATGGACAGGTTGACAGATGAGATCAGACAGGAGTCCCCATGGACTATGATGTTTGCAGATGACATTGTGATCTGTAGTGAGAGTAGGGAACAGGTGGAGGAGACCTTGGAGAGATGGAGATATGCTCTAGAGAGAAGAGGAATGAAGGTCAGCAGGACTAAGACAGAATATATGTGTGTAAATGAGAGG
The DNA here is from genome assembly GCF_019279795.1 of Protopterus annectens. NCBI lineage: Eukaryota > Metazoa > Chordata > Ceratodontiformes > Protopteridae > Protopterus > Protopterus annectens. Next base: position 189,495,487 of record NC_056728.1, on the reverse strand, counting down.
GAGGATAGAAGAATGGTGAGGATGCAAGGAGTAGAGGTGGTGAAGGTGGATGAGTTTAAATACTTGGGGTCAATAGTTCAGCGTAACAGTGAGTGTGGAAGAGAGGAGAAGAAGAGAGTACAGGCAGGATGGAGTGGGTGGATAAGAGTGTCAGGAGTGATTTGTGACAGACGAGTACCTATAAGAGTGAAAGGGAAGGTCTACAAGAGGGTAGTGAAACCAGCTATGTTATATGGGTTGGAGACAGTGGCATTGACAAAAATGCAAGAGTTTGAGCTGGATGTGACAGAGTTAAAGATGTTAAGATTTGCACTGGGTGTGACAAGGGTAGACAGGATTAGGAATAAGTATATTAGAGGGTCAGCCCAGGTTGGAAGGTTTGGAGACAAAGCCAGAGAGGCAAGATTATGTTGGTTTGGAGATGTGCTGAGGAGGGATGCTGAGTATATTGGGAAAAAGATGCTAAGGATGAAGCTACCAGGTAACAGGAAAAGAGGAAGGCCTAAGATAAGGTTTATGGATGTGGTGAGAGAGGACATGCAGCTGGTTGGGGTGGCAGAGCAAGATGCAGAGGACAGGAAGAAATGGAAACAGGTGATCTGCTGTGGTGACCCCTAACGGGAACAGCTGAAAGACGATGATGATGAAGATGATTTGTATCTACATTCTGCAACTGTAACGTAGTGTTGCTTTGGAATAATTCTTGTTATACATCATACTGGAAGTTAATCCATGAAAGGTTACTATTGAATACTAACAAGACATTGCTTGAACCATACCTTCAAATACATAGAAACATTTATATGGATCTTGAAATGGTTCTTGCACCTTTTACAAGCCATATTGTATTATTGTTCAAAAGGCTTATGTTTTTTAATCGACTAGTCAAAAACGTATTAATAATTATTTTTCTAATTGCTTTTAAAAATGAGTGTTTGATATCTTTTGATACCCAGAAATGCTAGGGTTTAAGAAGGGTGATTTATTATACTGGAATCAGTTTCTTTCAGCTAATAAATAAACTCTGCAGACTATCTGATTGCTATATATAGTTTACATAATTGTAATTGGCTAGACATACAAACAAGTAATTCATACATACCAAGCTCATATCTTCTCTAGAGGCATGCAGTAAGAATACCTCAAAAATCTTAGACTTCATCTCAGCCATTATTAATGGCACACTTAAAACCACCTTTTACATATCTATAAACTATAAAATCCTCTTAAATGATTTTGGTAAAACAGATATTTCATTTTGGAATTATTTTAATAAAGTAAATATACAAGAATTCTCAACAAAGGATAAAAATAAACTTTGTTTAGAGTTAGTGAAAGGGTCCACATATTCCCTGTTTTGGTGAGTATATACATGAAAATTCTTGCAAGATGTTTTCTAACACCACACAAATTAACTATAATGTATAAGAAAAATGAAGTAAACTGTTGGAGATGTGGACTTCTTGAAGCTGACTGTTTATATATGGTTGTTAAATGTGAAGTAATTTCTCTATTTTGGTTAGATTTTAAGATATATTTGTAAAGCTTTATGGAATGACAACTGTATAATTTCTGATTCTATTATTTTTTTCAATGTTCCTGTTCCAGAAGTCATCCCTAAACTCCAAGTATTTTTACTATGGTCAATTCTTTCAAAAGCAAGGAAATTGTTACTAAAAATTGGAAATCTCAATCTACTCCTGTATTTAAAATTGGATTTGTTCATCCTGCTAGGTCTATTTGCAATGATGATGTTGCTACTATAAAATTGAGAACAAATAACACAACCCACCATTTAATTGCATGGAAGAAATTGTTTAACCTTTTTGAAATATATATTTTTTCTTTGTTGTGGATACTGTATATAGTTTATTTTGTTCTATTCCTGTTATTACAAACAAAAGAAATTGAGAAAGAAAAAAAAACACTTGTTTATGGACTCTATCATGTCATATAGGGCCCCAGACACTTGTTATGTTTTTAAGGGTGAAATAAACCATTATATACCCTCATAATGAGGTAATGCCAAATGATACACAAAACATAATATACGACATGTTAAAATAGTTAAAGGATATTATAAAACAATAGCGATATACCTCTTTTCCCAAATTTATATTATGCATGAGAAACTGAGAAGAAGAGATTTTCTATCTTTTACGTAGAAATCCTTCCTATCCAACTGACCACATCATTATTAAACGTATTTACTACTCTTATTTAACCTGCATATTGGTGCTGCGGTAGTGTTGTCGCCTCACAGTAAGATGTTGTCCTGTTCGATTCTCAGCTAGAGTGTCTTCTGCGTGGAGACATGCGTGAATGGGCGTACCTGTCAATGACATGACATCACCATAGATCTAACACAAGCTTACTGCTGTAATCCTTATCAATGGCATGTCATCACCATAGATCTAACACAGGTTTACTGCTGTAATCCCTATCAATGACATGTTAGCACCATAGATATAAGACAGGCTTACTACTGTAATCCTTATCAATGAAATGTCATTACCATAGATCTGAGACAGGCTTACTGCTGTAATCACTAACAATGACATGTCATCACCATAGATCTAAGATAGGCTTACTGCTGTAATCTCTATCAATGACATGTCATCATCATAGATCTGAGACAGGCTTACTGGTGTAATCCCTATCAATAACATCTCATTACCACAGATCTAAGACAGGCTTATCTACTATAATCACTAACAATGACATGTCATCACCATAGATCTAACACAGGCTTACTGCTGTAATCCATATCAATGACATGACATCACCATAGATTTACGACAGGTTTACTGCTGTAATCCCTATCAATGACATATCATCACCATAGATCTAAGACAGGCATACTGCTGTAATCCCTATCAATTGCATGTCATTACCATAGATCTAACACAGGCTTACTGCTGTAATCACTAACAATGACATGCCATCAACATAGATCTGAGACAGGTTTACTGCTGTAATCCATATCAATGGTATGATATCACCATAGATCTAAGACAGGCATAATGCTGTAATCCCTATCAATGACATGTCATCACCATCAATATAAAACCGGCTTACTACTGTAATCCTTATAAATGACATGTCATCACAAGAGATCTAAGACAGGCTTACTATAGTAATCCCTATCAATTACATCATCACCATAGATCTAAGACAGGCTTACTGCTGTAATCCATATCAATGACATGTCATTACTATAGATCTAAGACAGGCTTACTGCTGTAATCGCTATCACTGACATGTCATCGCCATAGATCTGAGACAGGCTTACTGCTGTAATTCCTATCAATGACATGCCATTACCATAGATCTCAGACAGGCTTACTACTGTAATCATTAACAATAACATGTCATCACCATAGATCTAACACAGGCATACTGCTGTAATCTCTATCAATGACATGTCATTACCATAGATCTAACACAGGCTTACTGCTGTAATCACTAACCATGACATGTCTTTACCATAGATCTGAGACATGCTTACTGTTGTAATCCCTATCAATGACATGTCATTACCATAGATCTAAAACAGGCTTACTACTGTAATCCCTATCGATGACATGTCATCACCATAGATTTACGACAGGCTTACTGCTGTAATCCCTATCAGTGACATGTCATCACCATAGATCTAAGACAGGCTTACTGCTGTAATCCCTATCAGTGACATGTCATTACCATAGATCTAACACAGGCTTACTGCTGTAATCACTAACAATTACATGTCATCAACATAGATCGGGGACAGGCTTACTGCTGTAATCCCTATCAATGATATGACATCACCATAGATCTGAGAAAGGCTTACTGCTGTAATCCCTATCAATGACATGTCATCACTATAGATCTGAGACAGACTGATGTAATCCATATCAATGACATGTCATCACCATAGATCTGAGACAGGCTTACTGCTATAATCCATATCAATGACATTTCATTACTATAGATCTAAGACAGGCTTACTGCTGTAATCGCTATCACTGACATGTCATCGCCATAGATCTGAGACAGGCTTACTGCTGTAATTCCTATCAATGACATGCCATTACCATAGATATAAGAAAGGCTTACTACTGTAATCACTAACAATGACATGTCATTACCATAGATCTAACACAGGCTTACTGCTGTAAACTCTATCAATGACATGACATTACCATAGATCTAACACAGGCTTACTGCTGTAATCACTAACAATGACATGTCATCACCACAGATCTGAGACAGGCTTACTGTTGTAAACCCCATCAATGACATGACATCACCATAGATTTATGACAGGCTTACTGCTGTAATCCCTATCAATGACATGCCATCACCATAGATCTAACACAGGCTTACTGATGTAATCCCTATCAATGACATGTCATCACCACAGATCTGAGACAGGCTTACTGCTGTAATCCCTATCAATGACATGTCATTATCATAGATCTAACACAGGCTTACTACTGTAATCCCTATCAGTGACATGTCATCACCATAGATCTAAGACAGGCTTACTGCTGTAATCTCTATCAGTGACATGTCATTATCATAGATGTAACACAGGCTTATTGCTGTAATCACTAACAATTACATGTCATCAACATAGATCGGAGACAGGCTTACTGCTGTAATCCCTATCAATTATATGACATAACCATAGCTCTGAGACAGGCTTACTGCTGTAATCCCTTTCAATGACATGTCATCACCGTAGATCTAAGACAGGCTAACTACTGTAATCCCTATCAATGACATATCATCACCATAGCTCTAAGACAGGCTTACTGCTGTAATCCCTATCACTGAAATGTCATCACCATAGATCTAAGACAGGTTTACTGCTGTAATCCCTATCAATTACATGTCATCACCATAGATCTGAGACAGACTTACTACTGTAATCCCTATCAATGACATGTCATTACCATAGATCTAAGACAGGCTTACTGCTGTAATCCCTTTCACTGATATGTCATCGCCATAGATCTGAGACAGGCTTACTGCTGTAATCCCTATTGACGACATGTCATTACCATAGATATAAGAAAGGCTTACTACTGTAATCACTAACAATGACATATAATCACCATAGATCTAACACAGGCTTACTGCTATAAACCCTATCAATGACATGTCATTACCCTAGATCTAACAGAGGCTTACTGCTGTAATCACTAACAATGACATGTCATCACCATAGATCTGAGACAGGCTTACTGTTGTAATTCCTATCAATGACATGTCATCACCATAGATCTGAGACAGGCTTTCTGCTGTAATACCTATCAATGACATGTCATCACCATAGATCTCACACAGGCTTACTGCTGTAATCCCTATCAAAGACATGTTGTCATAATAGCTCTAACACAGGCTTACTGCTGTAATCCCTATCAATGACATGTCATCACCATAGATCTGAGACAGGTTTACGGCTGTAATCACTATCAATGACATGTTATTACCATACATCTAAAACAGGCTAACTACTGTAATCCCTATCGATGAAATGTCATCACTATTGATCTAAGACAGGTTTACTGCTGTAATCCCTATCAGTGACATCTCATTACCATAGATCTAACACAGGCTTACTGCTGTAATCACTAACAATTACATGTCATTAACATAGATCTGAGACAGGCTTACTGCTGTAATCCCTATCAATGATATGACATCACCATAGATCTGAGACAAGCTGACTGCTGTAATCCCTATCAATGACATGTCATTACCATAGATCTAAAACAGGCTAACTACTGTAATCCCTATCGATGATGTGTCTTTACCATAGATCTGAAACAGGCTTACTGCTGTAATCTCTATCAATGACATGTCATCACCATAGATCTAAGACAGGTTTACTACTGTAATCCATATCAATGATATGTCATCACCATAGATCTAAGACAGGCTTACTGCTGCAATCCCTATCAATGACATGTCATGACCTTAGATCTGAGACAGGCTTACTGTTGTATTCCCTATCAATGACATGTCAGTACCATAAAACTAAGAAAGGTTTACTACTATAATCACTAACAATGACATGTCGTCACCATAGATCTAACACAGGCTTAATGCTGTCATTACATGTCATCAACATAGATCTGAGACAGTCTTACTGCTGTAATCCCTATCAATGATATGACATTACCAGAGATCTGAAACAGGCTGACTGATGTAATCTGTATCGATGAAATGTCATCACCATAGATCTAAGACAGGCTTACTGCTGTAATCCCTATCAGTGACATGTCATCACCATAGATCAAAGATAGGTTTACTGCTCTAATCCCTATCAATGACATGTCATTATCATAGATCTAACACAGGTTTACTGCTGTAATCACTAATAATGACATGTCCTCGACATAGATCTGAGACAGACTTACTGCTGTAATCCCTATCAATGACATGTCATTACCATAGATCTGAGACAGGCATACTACTGTAATCCCTATAAATGACATGTCATCACCATCGATCTAAGACGGGCTTACTACTGTAATCCCTATCAATGACATGTCATCACCATAGATCTAAGACAGGCTTACTACTTTAATCCCTATCAATGACATATCATCACTACAGATCAAAGACAGGCTTACTGCTGTAATCCCTATCACTGACATGTGATTACCATAGATCTAAGACAGGCTTACTACTGTAATCCCTATCAATGACATGTCATCACCATAGATCTGAGACAGGTTTACTGCTGTAATCCCTATCAATGACATGTCATCACCATAGATCTAAGACAGGCTTACTGCTGTCATCACTATCAATGACATGTCATCACAATAGATCTAACACAGGCTTACTACTGTAATCCCTATTAATGACATCTCATTACCATAGATCTAACACAGACTTACTGCTGTAATCCATATCAATGATGTGTCATCACCATAGCTCTAACACAGGTTTATTGCTGTAATCCCTATCAATGACATGTCATTACCATAGATCTAAAACAGGCTTACTGTTGTAATCCCTATGAATGACATGACATCACCATAAATATGAGACAGGCTTACAGCTGTTATCCCTATCAATTACATGTCATTACCATAGATCTAAGACAGACTTACTTCTGTAATCCCTATCAATGACATGTCATCACCATAGATATGAGACAGGAATACTGCTGTAATCCCTTTGAATGACATGTCATCACCATCAATATAAGACTGGCTTTTTACTGTAATTCCTGTCAATGACATGTCACCACCATAGATCTAAGACAGGCTTACTACAGTAATCTGTTTCAATGACATATCATCACCATAGATCTAAAACAGGCTTATTGCTGTAATCTCTATCAATGACATGTCAATACCGTAGATCTAAGACAGATTTACTGCTGTATTCCCTATCACTGACATGTCAACGCCATAGATCTGAGACAGACTTACTGCTGTAATCCCTGTCAATGACATGACATCACCATAGATCTAACACAGGTTTACTGCTGTAATCCCTATCAAAGAACTGTTATCACCATAGATCTAAGACAGGCTTACTACTGTAATCCTTATCAATGACATGTCATTACCATAGATCTGAGACAGGCTTACTGCTGTAATCACTAACAATGACATGTCATCACCATAGATCTAAGACAGGCTTACTGCTGTAATCTCTATCAATGACATGTCATCATCATAGATCTGAGACAGGCTTACTGGTGTAATCCCTATCAATAACATCTCATAACCACAGATCTAAGACAGGCTTACTACTGTAATCACTAACAATGACATGTCATCACCATAGATCTAACACAGGCTTACTGCTGTAATCCCTATCAATGCCATGTCATCACCATAGATATAAGACAGGTTTACTGCTGTAATCCATATCAATGACATGACATCACCAATGATCTGAGACAGGTTTACTGCTGTAATCCCTATCAATGACATATCATTACCATAGATCTAAAACAGGCTTACTACTGTAATCCTATCAATGACATGTCATCACCATAGATTTACGACAGGCTTACTGCTGTAATTCCTATCAGTGACATGTAATCACCATAGATCTAAGACAGGCTTACTGCTGTAATCCCTATCAGTGACATGTCATTACCATAGATCTAACACAGGCTTACTGCTGTAATCACTAACAATTACATGTCATCAATATAGATCGGGGATAGGCTTACTGCTGTAATCCCTATCAATGATATGCCATCACCATAGATCTAAGACAGGCTTACTGCTGTAATCACTTTCAATGACATGTCATCACCATAGATCTGAGACAGGCTTACTGCTGTAATCCCTATCAATGACATGTCATCAACATCGATCTAAGATAGGCTTACTACTGTAATCCCTATCAATTACATGTCATCACTATAGATCTGAGACAGACTTACTGCTGTAATCCCTATCAATGACATGTCATCACCATAGATCTGAGACAGGCTTACTGCTGTAATCCCTATCAATTACATGTCATCACCACAGATCTGAGACAGGCTTACTGCTGTAATCCCTATCAATGACATGTCATCACCATAGATCTGAGACAGGCTTACTGATGTAATCCCTACCAATGACATGTCATTACCATAGATCTAAAACAGGCTTACTACTGTAATTCCTATCAGTGACATGTCATCACCATAGATCTAAGACAGGCTTACTGCTCTAATCCCTATCAATGACATGTCATTATCATAGATCTAACACAGGCTTACTGCTGTAATCACTAACAATGACATGTCCTCGACATAGATCTGAGACAGACTTACTGCTGCAATCCCTATCAATGACATGTCATTACCATAGATCTGAGACAGGCATACTACTGTAATCCCTATAAATGACATGTCATCACCATCAATCTAAGACGGGCTTACTACTGTAATCCCTATCAATGACATGTCATCACCATAGATCTAAGACAGGCTTACTACTTTAATCCCTATCAATGACATATCATCACTACAGATCTAAGACAGGCTTACTGCTGTAATCCCTATCACTGACATGTCATCACCATAGATCTAAGACAGGCTTACTACTGTAATCCCTATTAATGACATGTCATCACCATAGATCTGAGACAGGTTTACTGCTGTAATCCCTATCAATGACATGTCATCACCATAGATCTAAGACAGGCTTACTGCTATCATCACTATCAATGACATGTCATCACAATAGATCTAACACAGGCTTACTACTGTAATCCCTATCAATGACATGTCATTACCATAGATCTAACACAGACTTACTGCTGTAATCCCTATCAATGATGTGTCATCACCATAGCTCTAACACAGGTTTACTGCTGTAATCCCTATCAATGACATGTCATTACCATAGATCTAAAACAGGCTTACTGTTGTAATCCCTATGAATGACATGACATCACCATAAATCTGAGACAGGCTTACGGCTGTTATCCCTATCAATGACATGTCATTACCATAGATCTAAGACAGATTTACTTCTGTAATCCCTATCAATGACATGTCATCACCATAGATATGAGACAGGCATACTGCTGTAATCCCTTTGAATGACATGTCATCACCATCAATCTAAGACTGGCTTTTTACTGTAATTCCTGTCAATGACATGTCACCACCATAGATCTAAGACAGGCTTACTACAGTAATCTGTTTCAATGACATATCATCACCATAGATCTAAAACAGGTTTATTGCTGTAATCTCTATCAATGACATGTCAATACCATACATCTAAGACAGATTTACTGCTGTATTCCCTATCACTGACATGTCAATGCCATAGATCTTTGACAGGATTACTGCTGTAATCCCTGTCAATGACATGACATCACCATAGATCTAACACAAGCTTACTGCTGTAATCCTTATCAATGACATGTCATCACCATAGATCTAACACAGGTTTACTGCTGTAATCCCTATCAAAGACATGTTATCACCATAGATCTAAGACAGGCTTACTACTGTAATCACTAACAATGACATGTCATCACCATAGATCTAACACAGGCTTACTGCTGTAATCCATATCAATGACATGACATCACCAATGATCTGAGACAGGTTTACTGCTGTAATCCCTATCAATGACATGTCATTACCATAGATCTAAAACAGGCTTACTACTGTAATCCTATCGATGACATGTCATCACCATAGATTTACGACAGGCTTACTGCTGTAATCCCTATCAGTGACATGTAATCACCATAGATCTAAGACAGGCTTACTGCTGTAATCCCTATCAGTGACATGTTATTACCATAGATCTAACACTGGCTTACTGCTGTAATCACTAACAATTACATGTCATCAACATAGATCGGGGATAGGCTTACTGCTGTAATCCCTATCAATGATATGACATCACCATAGATTTGAGACAGGCTTACTGCTGTAATCACTTTCAATGACATGTCATCACCATAGATCTGAGACAGGCTTACTGCTGTAATCCCTATCAATGACATGTCATCAACATCGATCTAAGACAGGCTTACTACTGTAATCCCTATCAATTACATGTCATCACTATAGATCTGAGAAAGACTTACTGATGTAATCCCTATAAATGACATGTCATCACCATAGATCTGAGACAGGCTTACTGCTGTAATCCATATCAATGACATGCCATTACTATAGATCTAAGACAGGCTTACTGCTGTAATCGCTATCACTGACATGTCATCGCCATAGATCTGAGACAGGCTTACTGCTGTAATTCCTATCAATGACATGCCATTACCATAGATATAAGAAAGGCTTACTACTGTAATCACTAACAATGACATGTCATTACCATAGATCTAACACAGGCTTACTGCTGTAAACTCTATCAATGACATGTCATTACCATAGATCTAACACAGGCTCACTGCTGTAATCATTAACAATGACATGTCATCACCACAGATCTGAGAAAGGCTTACTGTTGTAATCCCCATCAATGACATGACATCACTATAGATTTATGACAGGCTTACTGCTGTAATCCATATCAATGACATGCCATCACTATAGATCTAACACAGGCTTACTGCTGTAATCCCTATCAATTACATGTCATCACCACAGATCTGAGACAGGCTTACTGCTGTAATCCCTATCAGTGACATGTCATTAACATAGATCTAAAACAGGCTTACTACTGTAATCCCTATCAGTGACATGTCATCACCATAGATCTAAGACAGGCTTACTGCTGTAATCTCTATCAGTGACATGTCATTATCATAGATCTAACACAGGCTTATTGCTGTAATCACTAAACATTACATGTCATCAACATAGATCGGAGACAGGCTTACTGCTCTAATCCCTATCAATGATATGACATCACCATGGCTCTGAGACAGGCTTACTGCTGTAATCCCTTTCAATGACATGTCATCACCATAGATCTAAGACAGGCTAACTACTGTAATCCCTATCAATGACATATCATCACCATAGCACTAAGACAGGCTTACTGCTGTAATCCCTATCACTGAAATGTCATCACCATAGATCTAAGACAGGTTTACCACTGTAATCCCTTTTGATTACATGCCATCACCATAGATCTGAGACAGGCTTACTGCTGTAATCCTTATCATTGACATGCCATCACCAAAGATCTAAGACAGGCTTACTGCTGTAATCCCTATCAATGACATGTCATCACCATAGATCTGAGACAGGCTTACTACTGTAATCCCTATCAATGACATGTCATCACCATAGATCTGAAACAGACTTAATGCTATAATCCCTATCAATGACATGTCATCACCATAAATCTGAGACAGGCTTACTGCTGTAATCCATATCAATGACATGTCATTACCATAGATCTAAGACAGGCTTACTGCTGTAATCCATATCACTGAAATGTCATCGCCATAGATCTGAGACAGGCTTACTGCTGTAATCCCTATCGATGACATGTCATTACCATAGATATAAGAAAGGCTTACTACTGTAATCACTAACAATGACATATCATCACCATAGATCTAACACAGGCTTACTACTGTAAACCCTATCAATGACATGTCATTACCCTAGTTCTAACACAGGCTTACTGCTGTAATCACTAACAATGACATGTCATCAGCATAGATCTGAGACAGGCTTACTGCTGTAATCCCTATCAATGACATGTCATCACCATAGATCTGAGACAGGCTTTCTGCTGTAATACCTATCAATGACATGTCATCACCATAGATCTCACACAGGCTTACTGCTGTAATCCCTATCAAAGACATGTTGTCATAATAGATCTAACACAGGCTTACTGCTGTAATCCCTATCAAAGACATGTTGTCATAATAGATCTAACACAGGCTTACTGATGTAATCCCTATCAATGACATGTTATTACCATACATCTAAAACAGGCTAACTACTTTAATCCATATCGATGAAATGTCATCACCATTGATCTAAGACAGGCTTACTGCTGTAATCCCTATCAGTGACATCTCATTACCATAGATCTAACACAGGCTTACTGCTGTAATCACTAAGAATTACATGTCATCAACATGGATCTGAGACAGGCTTACTGCCGTAATCCCTATCAATGATATGACATCACCATAGATCTGAGACAAGCTGACTGCTGTAATCCCTATCAATGACATGTCATTACCATAGATCAAAAACAGGCTAACTACTGTAATCCCTATCGATGATGTGTCTTTACCATAGATCTGAAACAGGCTTACTGCTGTAATCTCTATCAATGACATGTCATCACCATAGATCTAAGACAGGCTTACTACTGTAATCCATATCAATGATATGTCATCACCATAGCTCTAAGACAGGCTTACTGCTGTAATCCCTATCAATGACATGTCATGACCTTAGATCTGAGACAGGCTTACTGCTGTATTCCCTATCAATGACATGTCAGTACCATAAATCTAAGAAAGGTTTACTACTATAATCACTAACAATGACATGTCGTCACCATAGATCTAACACAGGCTTACTGCTGTCATTACATGTCATCAACATAGATCTGAGACAGGCTTACTGCTGTAATCCCTATCAATGATATGACATCACCAGAGATCTGAGACAGGCTGACTGCTGTAATCCCTATCAATGAAATGTCATCACCATAGATCTAAGACAGGCTTACTGCTGTAATCCCTATCAGTGACATGTCATCACCATAGATCAAAGACAGGTTTACTGCTCTAATCCCTATCAATGACATGTCATTATCATAGATCTAACACAGGCTTACTGCTGTAATCACTAACAATGACATGTCCTCGACATAGATCTGAGACAGACTTACTGCTGTAATCCCTATCAATGACATGTCATTACCATAGATTTGAGACAGGCATACTACTGTAATCCCTATAAATGACATGTCATCACCATCAATCTAAGATGGGCTTACTACTGTAATCCCTATCAATGACATGTCATCACCATAGATCTAAGACAGGCTTACTACTTTAATCCCTATCAATGACATATCATCACTACAGATCTAAGACAGGCTTACTGCTGTAATCCCTATCACTGACATGTCATCACCATAGATCTAAGACAGGCTTACTACTGTAATCCCTATCAATGACATATCATCACCATAGATCTAAGACAGGCTTACTGCTGTAATCCCTATCAATGACATGTCATCACCATAGATCTAAGACAGGCTTACTGCTGTCATCACTATCAATGACATGTCATCACAATAGATCTAACACAGGCTTACTACTGTAATCCCTATCAATGACATGTCATTACCATAGATCTAACACAGACTTACTGCTGTAATCCCTATCAATGATGTGTCATCACCATAGCTCTAACACAGGTTTACTGCTGTAATCCCTATCAATGACATGTCATTACCATAGATCTAAAACAGGCTTACTGTTGTAATCCCTATGAATGACATGACATCACCATAAATCTGAGACAGGCTTACGGCTGTTATCCCTATCAATGACATGTCATTACCATAGATCTAAGACAGACTTACTTCTGTAATCCCTATCAATGACATGTCATCACCATAGATATGAGACAGGCATACTGCTGTAATCCCTTTGAATGACATGTCATCACCATCAATCTAAGACTGGCTTTTTACTGTAATTCCTGTCAATGACATGTCACCACCATAGATCTAAGACAGATTTACTGCTGTATTCCCTATCACTGACATGTCAACGCCATAGATCTTTGACAGGATTACTGCTGTAATCCCTGTCAATGACACGTCATCACCATTGATCTGAGACAGGTTTACTGCTGTGATCCCTATCAATGACATGTCATCACCATAGATCTAAGACAGGCTTTCAGCTGTAATCCCTATCAATGACATGTCATTACCAGTGATCTGAAACAGGCTTACCGCTGTAATCCCTGTCAATGACATGTTATCACCATAGATCTGAGACAGGCTTACTGCTGTAATCCCTGTCAATGACATGTTATCACCATAGATCTCGCACAGGCTTACTGCTATAATTCTTATCAATGACATGTCATCACCCTAGATCTGAGACAGGCTTACTACTGTAATCACTAACAATGACATGTTATCATCATAGAGCTAACACAGGTTTACTGCTGTAATCCCTATCCATGACATGTCATTACCATAGATCAAAGACAGGCTTACTGCTGTAATCCCAATCAATGACATGTCATCACCATAGATCTGAGACAGGTTTACTGCTGTAATCCCTATCAATGACATGTCATTACCATAGATCTAAAACAGGCTTACTACTGTAATCCCTATCAATGACATGTCATCACCATAGATCTAAGACAGGCTTACTTCTGTATTCCCTATCAGTGACATGTCATCACCATAGATTTAAGACAGTCTTACTGCTGTAATCCCTATCTGTGATATGTCATTACCATAGATCTAACACAGGCTTACTGCTGTAATCAGTAACAATGACATGTCATCAATATAGATCTGAGACATGCTTACTGCTGTAATCCCTATCAATGACATGTCATCACCATAGATCTAAGACAGGCTTACTGCTGTAATCACTATCAATGACATGTCATCACCATAGATCTGAGACAGGCATACTGCTGGAATCCCTATCAATGACATGCCATTATCGTTGATCTAAGACTGTCTTACTACTGTAATCCCTATCAATTACATATCTTCACCACAGATCTAAAACAGGCTTACTACTGTAATCCCTATCAATGACATGTCATCACCATAGATCTGAGACAGGCTTACTGCTGTAATCCCTATCAATGACATGTCATCAGCATAGATCTGAGACAGGCTTACTGCTGTAATCCCTATCAATGACATGTCATCACCATAGATCTGAGACAGGCTTACTGATGTAATCCCTATCAATGACATGTCATTACCATAGATCTAAAACAGGCTTACTACTGTAATTCCTATCAGTGACATGTCATCACCATAGATCTAAGACAGGCTTACTGCTGTAATCCCTATCAATGACATGTCATTACCATAGATCTAACACAGGCTTACTGCTGTAATCACTAACAATGACATGCCATCAACATAGATCTGAGACAGGTTTACTGCTGTAATCCCTATCAATGACATGTCATTACCATAGATCTGAGACAGGCATACTACTGTAATCCCTATAAATGACATGTCATCACCATCAATCTAAGACGGGCTTACTACTGTAATCCCTATCAATGACATATCTTCACCATAGATCTAAAACAGGCTTACTACTGTAATCCCTATCAATGACATATCATCACCATAGATCTAAGACAGGCTTACTGCTGTAATCCTTATCACTGACATGTCATCACCATAGATCTTACACAGGCTTACTGCTGTAATCCTTATCAATGACATGTCATCACCATAGATCTAACACAGGCTTATTGCTGTATCCCTATCATTGGCATGTCATCACCATAGATCTAATACAGGCTTACTGCTCTAATCCCTACCAATTACATGCCATTACCATAGATCTAAGACAGGTTTACTACTGTAATCACTAGCAATGACATGTCATCATCATAGATCTAACACAGACTTACTGCTTTAATCCCTATCAATGACATGTCATCACCATATATCTGAGACAGGTTTACTGCTGTAATCCCTATCAATGACATGTCATTACCATAGATCTAAGACAGGCTTACTGCTGTAATCCCTTTCACTGATATGTCATCGCCATAGATCTGAGACTGGCTTACTGCTGTAATCCCTATACATGACATGACATCACCATAGATCTTACACAAGCTTACTGCTGTAATCCTTATCAATGACATGTCATCACCATAGATCTAACACAGGCTTATTTCTGTATCCCTATCATTGACATGTCATCACCATAGATCTAATACAGGCTTACTGCTCTAATCCCTACCAATGACATGCCATTACCATAGATCTAAGACAGGTTTACTACTGTAATCACTAGCAATGACATGTCATCATCATAGATCTAACACAGGCTTACTGCTGAAATCCCTATCAATGGCATGTCATCACCATAGATCTGAGACAGGCTTACTGCTGTAATCCCTATCAATGACATGTTATTACCATAGATCTCAGACAGGCTTACTACTGTAATCATTAACAATAACATGTCATCACCATAGATCTAACACAGGCATACTGCTGTATACTTTAAAAACCCTGTATCTAGATACTCCAGCCCTTGACTGGTTTCAAACTTACCTCACTGGGAGACAACAAGCAGTAATGTGGCAAAACAAGCTCTCCTGCCTACTACCAAATACCATAGGAGTTCCTCAAGGTTCCATATTAGGACCTCTCCTCTTTTCAGTCTTCATAAACGACATCCAAACAGTCATCCCTGAAGCCACCTGCATTCAATATGCAGATGACTCGACTATAATATGTTCCAATGCCTCTCTTGCAAATCTACTAACTACCACCCAACATAGCTTCACCAAAGTCGAAAACTGGCTTGCCAACCATCTCCTGATCTTAAATCCAAACAAAACCAAGTTACTTCTCTTCTACCCAACCAATAGATCTCCGACTGAAAACTTCACTATAACATCCAATAATGGGACCATCATCTCCCCAGACACCTATACAAAGCTATTAGGAGTAAACATTGACAATAAACTCAGATTTGATATACATATCAACCAAGCCATTAAGTCAGTCAACAAGAAACTTGGGACCCTATATAGAATTAAAGCCTTCCTTACCCCGAATGCCAGGGCAGCCACAACCCATTCACACCTTCTCTCTACCCTACTATATGCCTCTCCTGTCCTCACTCACCTTAACAAACCTGATCTGGCCAAGCTCTCATCCTGCTATAATCACATTGCCAGGTTCGTTACAGGCCTACCCTACAGAACACACCACTGTACTAACCTGAAAAAGATTGGATGGATAGAATTCCCACACCTTCTTCACCAGTCCCAACTCATAGAGGCCTTCAAAATTCTTAAACAACCTGAGAATACCCCAGCACTAAAAAACTTAATGACTCCCTACTCCAATCTAAGCTGCCTTCGCTCAGCAAACAGACTCCTTGTCCAAACAACTAAATCTCTCAACCTAGGTGGTGACGCTATTTGCCAACACCACTGGTAAAATATGGAACTCTCTCCCAAATAACATCACGCTTGCAACTTCTCTAAGTCAATTCAAAAATAGTCTAAAACTCCACTTCAAGTCACACTGGCTATGTCCTTGCTCAAACCCAGACTAGCTCTGTGCCATTAACTAAAACATAAACAACTAGCTAAGATGATAAGTACTTTGTATACTGTGATAAAGAAATATGTATCCTGTCTAACTCTATCTCATTATACTGCCTACCGTCCTTGCTAATATGTTATTAATGTTACATTTGTAGTAATCTCAGAAATAGTAAGGGCAGTCTTGTACTTGTATGTAAATAGCCTATGTTTTTGTTAAGTTCTTTCAGCTCATTTACTGTACCTAATTATCAATGTAACTCTGTTGGAGCTTTTCTCCCCGGGCCTCCGCTGAAAAAGGACATGTATCCAGTCGGACCATCCCGGTTAACAAAAATAAAATAAATAATAAATAAATAATAAAATAAATAATCTCTATCAATGACATGTCATTACCATAGATCTAACACAGGCTAACTGCTGTAATCCCTATCAATGACATGACATCACCATAGATCTATGACAGGCTTACTGCACTAATCCCTATCAATGACATGACATCACCATAGATCTGAGACAGTTTTACTGCTGTAATCCATATCAATGACATGTCATCACCATAGATCTGAGACAGGCTTACTGATGTAATCCCTATTAATGACATGTCATCACCATAGATCTAGCACAGGCTTACTGCTGTAATCCCTATCAATGACATGTCATCACCATAGATCTAATACAGGCTTCCTGCTGTAATCCCTATCAATGACATGTCATCACCATTGAGCTGAGACAGATTTACTGCTGTAATCCCTATCAATGATATGACATCACCATAGACCTGAGACAGGCATACTGCTGTAATCCCTATCAATGACATGTCATCACCATCGATCTAAGATGGGTTTACTACTGTAATCCCTATCAATGACATATCATCACCATAGATCTAAGACAGCCTTACTGCTGTAATCCCTATAACTGACATATCATCACCATAGATCTAAAACAGGCGTACTGCTGTAATCCCTATCAATGACATGTCATTACCATAGATCTAACACAGGTTTATTACTGTAATCCCTGTCAATGACATGCCATTAATATAGATCTAAGAAAGGCATACTGCTGTAATCCCTATCAATGACATGTCATCACCATCGATCTAAGATGGGTTTACTACTGTAATCCCTATCAATGACATATCATCACCATAGATCTAAGACAGCCTTACTGCTGTAATCCCTATAACTGACATATCATCACCATAGATCTAAAACAGGCGTACTGCTGTAATCCCTATCAATGACATGTCATTACCATAGATCTAACACAGGTTTATTACTGTAATCCCTGTCAATGACATGCCATTAATATAGATCTAAGAAAGGCTTACTGCTGTAATCCCTATTAATGACATGACATCACCATAAATCTGAGACAGGCTTACTTCTGTAATCTATGTGAATGACATATTATCACCATAGATCTGAGACAGGCTTACTGCTGTAATCCCTATCACTTACACGTCATCACCATAGATCTAACACAGGCTTACTGCTGTAATCCCTATCAATGACATGTCATCACCATACATCTGAGACAGGCTTACTGTTGTAACTCCTATCAAAGACATGACATCACCATAGATCTGAGACAGTCTTACTGCTGTGATCCCTATCAATGATAGGTCATCACCATAGATCTGAGACAGGCTTACTGCTGTAATCCCTATCAATGACATGTCATCACCATAGATCTGAGACAGGTTTACTGCTGGAATCCTTATCAATGACATATCATCACCATAGATCTAAGACAGGATTACTACTGTAATACCTATCAATGACATGTCATTACCATTGATCTGAGACAGGCATACTGCTGTAATCCCTATCAATGACATGTCATCACCATCGATCTAAGATGGGTTTACTACTGTAATCCCTATCAATGACATGTCATCACCATAGATCTAAGACAGGATTACTTCTGTAATACCTATCAATGACATATCATCACCATAGATCTAAAACAGGCTTACTGCTGTAATCCCTATCAGTGACATGTCATTAGCATAGATCTAAGACAG
>NC_056728.1:189436151-189475233 GCF_019279795.1 Protopterus annectens | reverse complement strand
GTTTTTTGGGGGGCCTATCATGTCTTTGTGCAACAGTCATGAACAAATAATACATTCATGTTAGGCAATGCTCACTATTGGCCACCTTACACACCCATGTAACAAGTGGCTGTGTAATTGTGGATGTAGTCATGTTACTGCACTTCAGATACAGCATGCTAACTGCTTGTCTGGCACACATTATTACGGTTGACTGACCACAAGAAGCATGTTGATCATGGCTCACGTTACTACACCACATCCAGTTCCACTGACCACAAAAGTACACATTGCAGTTATTGCGTAGCACCATCATGTGTTTTGTGTGTGTGTGTGTGTGTGTGTGTGTGTGTGTGTGTGTGTAAATATATGCAAATATATGCACCCACAGCTTATAACACTTGCACAACATTGTTCTGTCCTTGTACACATTGTGTCCCAGGGTGGAGACAATCACTGAACTACACACAAGCATCAAGTACATGTATACTGTTATTAACAAGGGCTGTCTACACTTGCACTGCATGTTCCTGTGCAACACATAATCTGCATGCTGACACATGTGCAGTGATGTTTTTCCTTGTGATACTGTCACCCACCCTCAAACAGTATTGTCTTTGTGTTGGATTGCAAGTGTGTCTGTGTTTGTATCTGCTGTACTGAGGAGTGTGCCTGTGTGCTAACATCGTGTACACATTTGTAAACTGTGTTTCCTATATTCCTCTCACAGGTTCTGATGTTGCTCTGGTTGAGTGCAGCAGGGAACCTGAAGCCACTGCTGGGGATAGTGATAATGATGATACATGTGTAATGGCACAGGGAGGTGTGACAAGGTCTGTGGTTGGTCAGCCAATCTACACTACACAGCAGTCAACCCCGTCAGTGCGCACAGTCATCCTGCCGATGCATCCATTGTCACCAATGTCCTTAGCTGAAGGACAGCATACAGTGGGCATTGACCAGGGTAGTGTTGGTATCATTGGCACATGCATCCCCTCACAGCAGCCATGGCCAGATTCCTGACATGGTACCACACAGGCAGATGTCCATGGGTTCTTGTGGGAGCATCCGTGGTTGTACTGCCCCTGTCAGACGTGCCCACAGAGGTCTTTCAACCTCCGCTATGTTCTGGGCTGTAATGCAGGCACAGGCACGTATGGAACGGTACACCAGACAGGGTCTGAGGGAGTTTTAGAGCACATTGCACCGCTATGAATGACACTATGCGTGACGTTGCGGCTGCCATCCGTAATATCAGCGAGGTCATTGATAGATGTTGGGGGGACACATTAGATCTCTTCCACAACTACATGTCCAGGAGCCAGGACAGTGCAGGACTGTTGAGGCGTCGACGTGGACGTATGCCAGCAACATCAGCTGGCAGTCATCGCGGACGACAACAAATATGCAGCCGCTCCCATAGTGCCAGTACCAGCCCCAGCAATGCTGGGTCTGTGCTGTCATTAGACCATCCTAGAAGACCACGTGTACGTGGCTCTGGACAGTCCCAGCAGGGACACATGTCCAGTCAACAATCCACTGCCTCTGATGACAGTACCCAGTCTGGCTTAATACCTCATACTGTCCGTAGCACCCCTGCCAGGCACAGGTACTATGTCCGTGGCCAGAGACTGTGATCTGTATGACCTGTCAAGTAGTCTGTGGCTGTCCACAAACACCCGTATATGGCAGCCACATGGTGGAACTGTGTGCATGCATACACACACACATAATGCTAACACCTAGGGCTAACACATACACGCACACATCACATCAACATTGCCCCATGTTGTACTGTTGTCCCTCACTAACACACACACACATACATGTCGATTGGATGCGTCAATGGCAGACTGTGGCAAACCAAGTACACACCCTGTGCATATGATGAAACTGTGCCACCTCCTGCTATCTGTAACATTGATGCAGGAACAGGATAGCATGGTGCTGATTCACAGGGTGACTACATAGCACTGTAGTAATATTATCATGTTGTTAACAGTACAGTGTAATGATATCATTGTGGGTATATCCAAGCATGCGTGATGAATTAACACTATGATTGTCATTGTAGTTTTGTATACACCAGTGTTAATTCCCAAAGTGTACTGTCTGCACATGTGCCACATGGCTGTTGTGTGTACCTGTGCCTGCATGTGTTGGGGTGTGGACAGTACATGTGTGATGTTTGCAGCACAGAGTTGCAGGTGTACATTTGTGAACATGGTTAGCATGGAACATGACATGGTTTGACAGTATGCTGTGGGTGATATGGTTTCCAAATATCAATGGTCTGCATTCTGGTAGTATACACAGCCTACATAGCCTGACATTCAGTGGTCATTACATGGTGTCTCCTCAACTGATACACAGATGTAGGAACCCAGTGTCAGTGATATCCCTGCAGTACTATACACTATACCAGTAGCCATTCTTACTGAGCCCCACACATCCCTGGGAACAATACTCTTTGGCATATAGCAGTCTCACGTACATGCCAACACACTATGGATATGTCCATCCACGACCACAAATGCATACAGTGGCCTACAATGCATTCTACACATGACCCACCTAACCACCACAAGGGTATCATACAGACAGATACCTGTTGCCCAAGCCATGCTGTATTGTTGTAATGCAACTGTAGCATTGTCATCAGCATGTACTTAACATAGTATTCCAACAGTACCATGTAGGTGGTACCACCCATCATGTAGAACGGGTAATGGTGTGTACATGTGGACAAGTGTTATCTTGTCTATCCTGTGATATTCACATTTACAAAGGTATTCTGCAGTCCCTCGGTGTATCACCTAAGCAAGAAGGTGTCTGTGTGCATATCGGCAACAGTTGCCATATACCTACAATGGATGTCCATCACTCACAGACTTTGTGTTTTAACATGTCTGACATATACTCCAGACATGAACCCTCACCCACATTAATCTATCAATGCTTTCATGGGTGTGTCACATAGTTGGCCTAGGACACAGATCACTGCAGTAGCCTGCATTGTCACCAACATACATGTATGGCCTAAGGTCTGTGAAGCTGCGGCACATGCTGGGAAAGGTAACAACTGTATTCATATGAGGCAGGCTTCACACATAGGAACTATTAAAGGTCACAGGTACATATCTGTATGTGGCACACACATACCTGATGTGTGCATTGAAATTACTGTTATAATAATATGTCATACAATAATAAAAGCAAAACACACAACACATTGACAAACTGTGACAAACACACACATGGCATTTGTATGATTCAAACCCCTACCTAACTATGTTATGATACTTGAGAGAGACGCATTAGCACAGCGCGCTATTCGCATTACTGGAAGATTTCCCTTCTCCTGCTGTATTTATAGGGTGCTGACATGATCCGTCTTTCCAAAGAGGAATGTACATCTTTTAGTGTGTTATCCCAGTCTTCAAAAAGGCCATTCCTTTCACAGAGAATTGTATACATAGTGTCATAACTCAATAGGAATTATGCTGTGCCTGCAGGGTTTCCATGGGATAGTTTGCAAAGACTTGTCAACGTTCTTTTATACTGGCTGAATACTGCAGTACTGTCAAGGTGTAGTGGTTCAGTACTTTCACTATGGTGCACAGTATCATGGGTTTGAGTCCCATCACTGCTTTAAATGTTCATACTGAGCAGACCAGACTGGTTAAGGGCCAGTTGGGCAACTATGAGCATGTTGCATTTTGTTCAGCTATGGCCTACTTAAACCAGGCTTGTAAAACATTGCTGTGTATTCACCAACTTGGGTGGACATTGCCAAACATTACTCCACATTGACCACAGTTGTACTAGTTGGTGTGTGTGATTCTGTTCATAGGTTCATACTAGGCTATCTGCCCTAGGGCATTTATAATCCTAACCAGAGTGTATTTGGCTTTCAGCACACATTTAAGTGGAGTTTGCCATGACATTTTTCAAGGTTAGTATACTGTGCCTCTGTCTAGCAGTGACATAGAAGTGATACCCAGGGTAAACCTACAATCTCCCATCCACTCATCAAGATTCCTGTTGAAGAGAGTCAATGAGGGACTCTGGCTAACCTGGAGTGGGACTTTACTCGAGTGGAGGGAGCCTCTGGGTTATGAATCTGTCACTCCAGCATGTCCTATTTATTTCAGTCCTGAGGTTCAGGTCTCTTGAGTGCATAGCTTGATGGGATTCGGATTTTGATGCAGCATGTCCATTGATTCCAGGTTGGACATGGCTTTATACATCAGGCACAGATTGCCTCTGGGCAGGCGGTATGCCACTGAGTGGAGCTGCAGTTTCTTTAACCGGGCAGCAAATGGCATCTGTTTGAGCCCTTTGATTCTGCTGGTGAGGTACTTTTGTGGTCTTTCCAGCTGCTGCAGGTGTCTGATAAGGTACATCCCACAAGGGACATTGTATCAATTATGGGCCTGATGAGGGATGAGTAAAGAGGCACAATGACCTCCCCTGATCTAGATGTGAATACCTTCATGATTAGGTGGGCTATATGAAATGTTTTTCTAAACACTTTGGCCACGTGGTTGTCGAATGAGAGATTGCTATCAACTTGGGTCCCCAGGTCCCTTATCACTTCTTCCATACTTAATGGGTTACGACCTATGTGGTAATTTGTGGGCACTTAGTTTTTGCCAAAGGGGATGACTATACACTTTTTTGCGTTTAGCTTGAGGACATGTCTCTGGCACCAGTTGTCTGTTTCTATGAGGCCCTTTTGTAGGATGCTTGTGTCAGCTGGAGAGTCGATTATGGTGCCCAGTTTGCAGTCATCTGCAAACTTGTTCAGCCACAGTCCTTCTGTGCAGGCCTGTACCTCCGAGAAATATATACCAAACAAGGGAGGTCCCAGGACTGAGCCTTGTGGGATGCCACTTGTAGCTGGTTTGGGGTCTGACATGGCTCCAGCATTTCTGACCATATGGGTTCTGTCCTTGAGCCAGTTTGCAACCCGTCTAGTGACATAGGGGTTTATATTGAAGCTGGTGAGCTTATCTATAATGATCGTGGGGTATTGTATGGAAGACTTTTGCGAGGTCCAGGTAGGCTGTGTGGACCACCTTCCCCTCGTCAATGGCCTTGGTGACTGTTTCAAATGACTCAACCATGTTTAAGAGGCAGGATCTGCCCTTAACAAAGCCAAACTGGATAGGATCCAGTGTCTGTAGGTCCCCAATATCTTTATTTCTGAGGTCCGTGATGATCCTTTCTGTAGCTTTGCAGACCAAGCTAGTCAGGCTTCTGGGGCGATAGTTTGCAGTATCCATTAAGGCACCACCTTTGTGGAGACGGACCACTGTTGCTGTACACTACTCTTTGGGTACATATTCTGTGGTAAGGCTGAGATTGAACAGTGGTTTTATGTTTATGTTCAATTCTTCTTGGGGTTCATGTTGGACACAGCCCAGGACACCGTCTGGTCCCATTGATGCTGTGTGTTTTGCTTTGGAGAGGCTGGCTGTTACCTGAGTATCTGAGATGTCAGGGGGCCAGCACTCTGCTGGGATAGATATTTGCCCTTTTGGTGGGGGGGGGGGGGTTGCACTGAACCTGTCAGCTCGGATGTTGGCAATGTCTGTGGGTTTGGTGTATTGTTTGTCATTTTGGACTAATTCTGAGCATATCTGGGAATTCCCACCCAGGTTCCTACCATAACTAAAGAAAGCCTTGTGATTATCCTTAGTGTCCTGTACAATTTTTATCTCAAAGATGGCCTTAGATGATTTTATGTGTGGCCATAGTTTTTTAATAATACTTCCCTTTTTGGGATTTTGCTCCATCATATAGTAGCTTCCTGCTTGTATTGTATGGTTTGTTTATGGCTGGGGTCCACCAGACAGGTTGCCTGCCTTTGGAGGTTTGGGTCTTGGTTTTATTTGGGATTGCATAATCCATGCATTCCTGAAGGTGTTCATAGAATGTGTTTATAAAGGGTTCTGAGGTCTGGGCCATATTTTCCACAGGCACAGGGGCTGTGAAGGATTCCACCTCGGTTTGGAGGAGTGTGACATTTGCTTTAATGAAAATGTTTCACTGTGGTTTTCTGGCCATGGGCTGGGGTCGGGATGTGAATATCCACTGAGATTACTCTATGGTCTGATCTTACCAGTGAGGGATGCACTTCTGGTCTTGAGCATAGAGTCCCCATGTTGGTGATGATCAGGTCCAGTATGTTTTCCCCTCTTTTTGGGAGTGGTAACAAGTTGTTCCATAGCATTTGAGTTTATAAATTCTAGGAACCTTTGGGCTAGGGTAATGCTCCCAGTCTGTTTGGGTAGTTGAAGTTGCCCAATATAATGGTGTTTGGGGAGACCTTCATATTTTCATGTGTTCTCCAGTCGGCCAAGTGTGGCTTCTGGGTTTAGGAGGGTGGTCTGTAGCAGGCTATGAACTGGAGGGCGGTTTTACCCACTGTTAGTTGCACATGGATAGTCTCTGATGCTTCATGCTGTGCCACCAACCTGGGGGTGTGAGTATCTTTGACAAATATTGATACTCACCCTCCTTTCATAGTTTGTTCCATGTTTTGTGGCTGTAAAGCATGGTATGAGGTGTAACCTGTTAGTGTTAGGGTGCTCTTGGGAGCCTTGAACCAGGTTTCTGTTACTGCACAGATATCAACATTCTCCATGCTGTGGAGTGTTTGGAGTGCGTGCATCTTGCGGTTTAGACTTCTGGCATTGAGTAGCATTACTTCTAGATGTCCTTCAAGGATGCATCTGCAGTCATAACATATGGGTTGTCCTGCCTCAGGCAGCCCTTCGGTCGGCCGGATTCCAAAGTCTGGGTCTGGCCTCGGCTGTCGCACTTTCCCCGACGTCACAGCTTCTGGGGTATAAAGGCATCAGCCGACGCCATTTTCCTCCGTCTTTCTTGCCGCGCGGTGCCCGAAGCAGAAGCTGTTCGCAAGTGCCGGTCGGTCAGATCCAGAGATTCAGCTACCGAATACTTCGAAAAAAGCTAAGTACCCCGTTGGGGACTCTTTCTTGCCTCAGCCGATGTCAGACAAAGTTAAATAATTGTTTAACTTGTGGGAAACAAATACCTCATAATGATTTCCACTCATAATGCCTTCCTTGCATAGGCCCAGAGCACGACGTAGCGGCTTGTTTAGCATGTGCCTCCTTCAACCGACGGACTCTTAGACGTCGGTCGGAGTTTGCAGAAGAGTTTTTCGGATCTGCTTTTGCATATAAAATGCAGTCGGAGACTCCGACTATGCATTTGGCCAAAAAACGCAGGGAAAAGGACCGACACTCGTGGCCAGCGGTTTCGGCTGAAACCACGGTTAGGCCCACCGCAAGTGTCTCTGTTTCGGCTGAAACTGAGTCTTTGGTTCCTCCTTCTACCGAAATCATACCTCCGACAACCAAGGCCAGAGAGGCCCCGGCTGAGTCGGCTTCAGAAATCCCTACGAAGCTAGCGCACAAGATTTGTCCGACACCATTCCTTTGGACATTTCTACTCCTGCACGTGGGGCAGCTAGGCCCCCTGCTTCTATGAGTATTAAGGCCTTCTCCAGGGCTAAAGCTGCCAAAATTTCAAAGGCTTTACCTGCCAAACCTACTTCTCAGAGGCCTTCCTCAAGTTCTCAGATCCTCAGTCTTGCTGAGGACCTTATATCCTTGATTAGGGGTTCCCAACCTCACCCAGACAGGGCCTCCCAACCTCCACCAGACAAGAGGCCGAGGACTGATCCCTCTGAACCTGTCTCCTCTGATTACTCCATGGATGGATCTGATTTGTCAGACCATCAGGAAGGGGCCTATTCTCCTTACGAGGATTCAGATGCTGAAGATTCTATCCCTTCTGCCTCCCCCCCCCCCTGAAGAATTTTCCTTTGGGGAGACCTTGCACTCTGAGGGAACACTTTCAATGGCAGGGTCAGGATTTCTCTGATTCCAGAAAAAGACTAAGGACTTTTTTACATTTGCCCCAGCATAGGCCCTTAGCCATACCATCAGTGCTAACTGTAATTGATGATGTATATAATGATGTTAGTTCTGCACCTGATTCTCTTCCTCCGGCCCCTGCCAAACCTGACAGATATTACAGGGTCCCGGATTCTCACTTCCACCTATATAAAGCCCATGCTGCAGATCCAGAAACTATTTCACAGGGCCCAAAAGGTGTTGCAGCTGCCACTGCCAAAAATCCCCTACCCTCTGAAAGAGAATCTAGAGCATTAGAGAGATGGGGTAAAAAAGTTTATACATCTGCTACTCTTTTTGCCAGGGCTTTAAACTTTCAATTCCACATGATACAGTACCAATAATATTTGTTAGATCAGCTGAATAAGAAGCCTTCTTCTCCTGAACCTTTAGACCGTAAATCCCTTCAGGATTTGGTACACAACTCTCAGCAGGTCAGTAATCATTTCTTAAAATGTGGCTATGATGCACTGGAGGCTTCATTTAGATCAGCTATGACTGGGGCAGTAATTCGTAGACATGCCTGGCTAAAAGAGCAATCCCTGCCAGACCATGTCAAGGCTAAGCTCCTAGATGCTCCAATGGAGAAACAAAGTTTATTTGGCTCTCCTGCACAGGAGATTCTAAAGAAGGTGGAAGAAAAAACAAAATCTGTGCAAACAGTAAATGAATTTCTACAGGTTCAACCTCCGAGGTTTAGCAGAAACTGGCCTTCCAAGAATTGGTCCTTTCCAGACACCTCCAGAGCACAGAGAGGCAGGAATAGACGCCCTAGAGGCAGAGGTCAATCAAAGGGTGCCTATAGGGGCCGTCAGTGGCAGCCTGCCAACCAGAGAAGCACTGCCACAGCTGCAACTACAACCACTAGCACAGGACAGACACAATGACTTGACTCTGATTCCGCCTACCAGGGAACAACTGGAAGCTCCCTTGGGCGGAAAGCTGGACTTATTCTCAAAAAAACTGGCATTGCATTACAAAGGACGCATGGACATTACAAACAATAGACAAGGGATACAGGTTTCACTTCCACACTCTACCAAAGAGGAGCGGAATGCCAAACCTACCACCAAATCAGAAGCCAGAGGCTTTAAGACTAATCAAAAATTTACTTCAGATGAAAGCGATAGAAAGGGTACCATCTATGGAACAAGGCCAAGGATTTTACTCCAGACTATTCCTTGTACCAAGAAAAGAAAACCAATGGAGACCTATTCTCAACTTGTCCGCACTGAACACATACCTCATTGTACCAAAATTCAAAATGCTGACCCTACAGCAACTTCTTCCCATGTTGGGTAAGGAGTCCTGGCTGGTGACTCTAGATCTCAAGGAGGCATACCTGCACGTCCCTATCCGACCAGATTGCAGAAGACACCTCAGATTTCTTGCAGGATCAGAGCATTATCAATTCTCAGCATTGCCTTTTGGCTTATCTACTGCGCCCAGAGTATTCACGAAATGCCTGGCATCAGTAATTGCACATTGCAGACTTCAGGGAATTCAAATCTACCCATACCTGGATGACTGCCTAATACAAGCGGACAACAAGACAAAATTAACAAAGGATTTGGCCTATGTCATACACCTGCTACAGGCTTTGGGATACACAGTCAACATCCAAAAGTCAAGACTAGTGCCATCCCAAAGGATAACCTTTTTGGGTGCAGATCTGGACACAAAACCTCAGATGGCTTTTCTCACAGAAGAAACAAAAACCACTTCCAGATTATTTCATGACTTTGACAAGACAAACTCAGCTTACTGCAAGGAAAGTCCTGCAGGCCCTGGGTTTCATGGCATCCTGCATAATCTTGATACCACATGCCAGGTTGCATATGAGAAAATTACAATGGTACCTAAGGAACGTATGGTCTCAACACAGACACAGTCTAGAAACCATGATACCAATCATTCCATGCCTTCAAAAGGAATTTCTGTGGTGGGCTCAGGCCTGCCAGTCCAACAGAGGGTTGCCTTTCAAGAAACCAAAACCAAGGTAGACTATCGCCACGGATGCCTCAGACCTAGGATGGGGAGCACACATGGAGGACAAATGTATTCAAGGCCTATGGTCTCAAGGACAGCTAAGCTTGCACATAAACCAAAAGGAGATGCTGGCAGTGAAGCTTGCAATCGAGGCATTCAAACCATTCCTCCAGCAAGGACATCTGCTGATAAGGACAGACAACACCACAGTCATGTGGTACATAAACAAACAGGGAGGCACGCACTCCTACCCTCTATGCCGGATGACAATGGATCTGTGGAACCTGGCCCTGAATCTCAATGTCCAGCTGCAGGCCATATTTGTACCAGGAAAAGAAAATTCACTAGCAGACACCTTAAGCAGGACTACCACGGATGCTCACGAATGGATGCTGCATCCAGACATCTTCATACTCATAACAAAGAAATGGGGATTGCCAGAGATAGATCTGTTCGCCTCCCCTCTCAACCACCAACTGAAGAAATTCTGCTCAAGGACATACCACCCACAAGCCTGGAGGGTGGACTCTCTCTCTTTCAGCTGGAATGCCCTAATAGTGTATGCATTCCCACCAATCCCATTGATTTACAAAGTTCTTCTGAAGATCAGGGAGGAACAGCCAAAGGCAATACTAATAGCTCCGGACTGGCCAAGACAACACTGGTATCTGCTACTGAAAAACATGTCTCAGGCGAACTCATGGCCTCTACCCCTTTGCCCTCTTCTTCTAACGCAGAACAATTTCAAGACCCTGCATCCAAACTTGAAAACTCTGCAACTAACTGCCTGGAAAATTGCTTGAAACCAAACCAAACTGTCTTATCTCAGAGGGTCAAGGACATTATCCTGGAGGCTCGCAGACCCTCCACAAGGAAGGCGTACTCAGCTAAATGGAAAAGATTCCTCATTTGGAGCACATCAAAGGGCACAGATGTTACAGAGGCAAACCTAGCACACATCCTAGAATACTTAGCAGAATTGTTCCACAATGGCCTGTCTTACTCTTCCATTAAGATTCATGCTTCAGCAATTTCAGCAGAATACAACATGGATCCTCCTATCTTCTCTCACCATCTACTCAGACAATTCCTGAGAGGGATCAAAAATGTTAAACCTCCAAGGAGACCCCCTCTACCTGCATGGGATCTCAATTTTGTGCTGGAAAAATTGACACTACCTCCTTTTGAACCAGCAGCATCAGCAGACTTGCAGTTTTTATCTTGGAAAACTGCTTTCTTTCTGGCAATCGCTTCAGCAAGAAGAGTATCCGAGCTAGAGGCATTAATGGCAGTGCAGCCTTTCCTTATTTTTCACCAGGATAGAGTGTCTCTGAGAACCAATCCAACTTTCATGCCAAAGGTGGTATCCAGGGTATCCTTGAACCAAGCCATTCATCTGCCTACGTTCTTCCCTAACCACAGAACAAGGGAGAGAAACTCTTGCACAACTTGGATATACACAGACAACTACGCTACTGTCGGGGCAGAACTAAAGCCAGCAGAAAAACTGACCAACCTTTTGTAGCCTATGCAACTGGGGTCCAAGGAAAAGCAATTTCCAAGCAGACAATTTCAAAATGGATAGGAAATTGCATTCGCTTTTGCTACTCCTTTCATGGAAAGACAGCTCCTGAACATATCAGGCCTCATTCCACAAGGGCCACAGCCACCACTACAGCTTTCCTACGAGGGGTGGCTACCAAGGACATTTTAGAAGCTGCTACTTGGAGCTCCGTGCATACATTTGCCAAGCATTACAACCTACCTTTATACTCCAGATCCCGAGCAGGCTTTGCAACTGCAGTTTTACAGGGGATCCTAATTACACCATCCTTATCTTAGTACCTCCTCCCCCAGTTTGGCTATGGTATTCTACCCATATGTTATGACTGCAGATGCATCCTTGAAGGACATAGTACAGTTTTGTACCTACCATAAATGTAGATGTCCGACAGGTATGCATCTGCAGTCAGGATTACCCACCCTCCTTCACCTCTGTGGTATTCCTAGGGTGCTTACCCCTCTTTCAGCTAGCTGGGGGAATTTGTTATGGTGTATTTGTTTGTATAAATGTATGTGTATGTGTGTGTATGTATATATATATATATATATATATATATATATATATATATATATATATATATATATATAATTTTTACTACTGTTTGGAACATTCAAATTTTATCCAAATTTAGCCTTCCTAGAGGGCACCTGGCATCTGGGGCAAGAAACACTGAGGAAAATGGCGTCGGCTGATGCCTTTATACCCCAGAAGCTGTAACGTCAGGGAAAGTGCGACATCAGCCGAGGCCAGACCCAGACTTTGGAATCCGGCCGACCGAAGGGCTGCCTGAGGCAGGACAACCCATATGTTATGACTGCAGATGCATACCTATCAGACATCTACATTTATGGTAGGTACAAAACTGTACTTTTCTTATCCCTTGTGATACCTATGGAGGTGGGTTTGTCTTTTGAGCCTTACCTAAAAAAGGCACTATGGGGTGACAAGAGTCTTTGGCAATATCGAAAAGGCCACAGGTGACAGGTGAAAGCTATCCCTAGCGAAGCATCATGTCTTGTCGAGCATGTCATCCCAGGCTGACAGGCATTGGATCCCCTTTCACTGACACCAATACTTAAGCCAATTGTTGTAATTGAATTGTCATCTTGTCTTCATATTGTGGCATCATGCTTGGTGAGGGTAGGATGATACTCTAGGTCATCAAGTTTGCATATACTACATGGTGGTAAATGCTGTTTAGCACTACCTTACATTGCTTAACACATGGCAATCATGCCTCAGGTGGTGCTCCTGGGCTGCCTATGTCGGATGCACATACTACACTCCCTGCACATGTTTGAAAGCAGGTTGTGTCAATTTAGGCATCCCTTTCACTATATGTGGGAGTCAGAGAGAGGTATAATTTCCAGGGTTCCTGCTGAGCCAGTGTATGTGCTATGCGTTGCCTCTTTGCCAAGGCATACTGGGCACGCCTCCTTCTGCCTACTGGGGCAGGCTCAGGTTGTTCCTCCTTCGAGTCACACTCTGCCTGTGATGGCCTTGGCAATGGTGGGGGGCTGTTTGGCCCAGGCCTA
This sequence comes from Protopterus annectens, assembly GCF_019279795.1. NCBI lineage: Eukaryota > Metazoa > Chordata > Ceratodontiformes > Protopteridae > Protopterus > Protopterus annectens. The sequence continues at coordinate 189,462,214 of NC_056728.1, read as the reverse complement.
TACTGATCCTGCTGCAGCTGTTTTCGCAGAATCATATTATGTAGCATGGCACATACCATGACAATTTGGGTACATGTAGTTGGTGAGTATTGCAAGGCTCTACCAGATGTGTCCAGGCACCTGAACCGTGACTTGAGCAACCCAAAAACCCGCTCGATTACATTTCGTGTTTGTGCGTGTGCCTCATTATGGCGTTCCTGTTCAGGTGTGTGTGCTTTTCTGATGGGTGTCATCAGCCACGGCTCCAGTGCATAGCCAGCATCTACTAGGTGACCATGTGGGATGTCCCCATTGGCAAATGTCTGGTACAGCTGCGTCAGATGCCAGATATGGGAATCATGGTAGCTTCCAGGGCAGCCAGCACACACATTCATTATTATGCCCTGGGCATCACACAGTTGATGGAGGGGAAGCCCTTGCAGTTAATGTAGGCCCTACCCCGCTCACCGGCTGGTGCTTTGATGCATATGTGCGTGCAGTCTATTGCACCCACTACCTCGGGGTATTCTGCTATTTGCTGGAAGAGACGCATATTGCTGGCCAATACCTCACTGGAATTGGGAAAATATACATGATCACAGACGTGCTGACATGGCATCCAGGAACTGGTGCAGTACCCTGGATGCTGATGCCTGTGATATCCCCATCATATCACCAGTTGGTCTCTGGAAGGTACCAGGTCTTAGGCCAACACATACCTTGGTTTCCATTGGGATGGGTTCCCCTCTGTTGGTTCTGTGTGTGAGGCGTGGCCTGCACAGCTCAACAATTTGCTGCAGGAGGTCTCTGTCCACACTGTAGCGCTCCACTATCTCCAGCTCATATAACCCCTGGTAGGTGACCCTGAGCCTGTACACTCTTCTCAGTCTCCTCACTGTGGGTTGTCCGGCAGCATTCGCATTGTCACCACCCTCAGCATGTTGCATATGTCACCTTATAACAGCAATGGCAGCTCCTAGCATTTTTTGTCTGAGTGAAGCTTTTTCAGTTTTCACTTCTAGTAGCTTACTCCAGTGTTGCAGTGTCTCTTGAGAGAAACAAACTGTACTGTTGTTTGCAGAGTTTTAAGTGCTGGGCTGGGCTAGTGTTCTGCCTGTGTAATTGCCTGATTCCGATTGTTTGCACCTGCTAGCTCTACTAGTATTCCCTGGTAGCTTCCTACTATTTGTTGTGCTTCCTTTTTCCTTTCTGTTCCCTCGGGGGGGGGGGGGAGCGACGCACATACAAGCGCAAACACGCGCGCACATGCTTAGACGGACTAATACTTGCTTATTCGGGTTAAAATGCGCACACCAGCGCAAATGCGCTTATAGGTCTTTAAACAGCCTTATACATGCTTACTTCGGCTTAAACGCACGCAATCACACTTTCACCCGCGCACTCTGTCTTACTCGAGTTTACAGGCACGCACAAACTCGGATAACCGCTCAGCAAGAAACTTTGGTGTTATCCACAGTATACACCTTCCATTTCTTGGCTTTCCCTGGCCTACCTGTTGACACACCTCTTTCCATGATGTCTAACTGACAGCTAACACATGCCACTCTGCTTCAGTGAGCTTCATTACTTTCATACATACCCCCTTGTGATGTCACCTATCTCCTACTCTGTTACTCCCCATATCCTACTCCTACACTCCACTGACTGTGCTCATTTGTTATGTAAAAGTGCGATTCACTATCCTAACACTCATTTACATAGGATTGCCTACTAATGCTTGGTTACACGTCTTAGACTGGGCTTCTCCCCTTAGCAACCCCTACTCGGTGGCCATGTTGTCTTCAGCCTGCTATTCCCTTGCATTGTAATTTAACAATTTTCATAAGTTCCACGTTTGTGGCTTATTTTCTTATTTTATGGTTTTTATAGCGCACCCCGTTTGCGCTGCGCTTAAACATCGGAAATCGCCAAAAAAAAAGTATTTTTATTTTAATTTTGCATTTGGGAACATTTCCAATGGCCGTATATTTGGCCATTGGCATGCTTCCTCAACCATATGCAACCTTTATTTGGAGCTGACAAGGCTCCATTGTGCTATTTGCAGAACTGTACTCAGTTGTCAACTGAGTACATTTCTGCAACTAACACGGCTCCTACTCGGACAGGTTTGTGCTTCCTGGATCGCAAATTTACTTCATTTGTATGCCTTTCGGCTGCAAGTGAGCTAATTTGCATATCCCAGCCCTGTCCGTGTAGGAGACATTTTAGGAGCTGTCTTGCACGCCCCTACAGGCTGTTTCTGGATCGCTCGTTGGAAATGATGGCTGCATGGAGTCTTACTCTACTTGTACACTCCGTGCAAGCCATCGTGAATCCGGCCACCTGTGATTTTGCACTGTGTTCTTCGGAATTCTATCCTTGGAACTGCTTAAACGCACTTCATTTGGTTTACTGGCATTGTTTGTTTACCTGACTTTTCCATTTGGTTCATTGCAACTTTTCCCCTAATCTTGGTCCTGCTTACTTGATTCAGACTGTCCCAGTGGCTATGGGACTGGGATGTGGATGAGCCATGCATCTTCTCACAGCAGTGACCCTTGTTCACATGCATGTTATCAAAGCCTGAAATAGTGTGCTGAGCACTGTATGACCAAAGCTTGATGTTATGTTCTTAGCTGTTAAGAGTTTAGATTGAGCCATCTGCCAGATGTTTGAAAACAGAACCATAGTCTGCCACACAGTATTTCCCTACACTAATGTGTGACAAATCATCCATATTGTATATAGTTAGCAAAAGTAAAATAAGGGCACACTATCTTTTACAACTTCTGCTCTATCCCTTCACTGTTTCACACTCTTCCTTCCCTCCTTCATGTAACCTTCCCTGCCTACTGTCCCTTATATTGGTTAATGTTTTTATTATTAGCGTTGTTGATTCTTTCCTATATTCACACAGCATTTAGTTTTCAAAATATTTGTTAACTTGCTTGTCTGCTGTAGTTTATATTTGTCCAAACTGAGACTGAAATGGGTCCATTTGGATCAGTTCTCTGTCCTGGTTAACAAACTAAGCAAATACACAAATGGAAGACCTGGCAGGTCAAGCACACTGTTGGTTCCACCAAAAGCGGTAAAGTAAGGTTTGAAGCAGGTCGACCAGAGAGAGAGGTTGTCTAGCCAGCAGTAAAACCAATCCTTTTTGCAGGTTGCACTTTGGTGTTGGGACATTCCTGATGCGGTCTGATACTGAATAAAATGCATTCATAAAATGGCAGCCTAGTAGGGTTGAAAGAGGGCAGTGGATAGTACCAGGCAGTTTGGCAACAAGAACTGAGGACTCATGTCTCATGTGGGGTGTCTTTTACCCTCAAACACTTGTCTCAGATCCCTTGTTCCTACAACTGATCATACCTTTCAACTGTGCAGATTTTCACAGAATATCCATTTTTGCCTCATATGTTTGAATTGTTCCTCATAAAAATTGTTTTTTTTTTTTTTTGACAAATCACTAGGATGATCTAAGGATTAAAGTCACTAAATAATGACGTGTTTGAGTTTCAGACTTCATATCATCCAGAAAATGCATGCTAACACAAATCCTGTTGTTCTAGCAACTTTGTCTTTACAAGCAATATTTAAAATATGTCCTTATTTTTGGGCCTTTGTCCCTCCATTCTGTTGGGCTTTGTCCAGATTTCTTGAGGTAAGAGGTTGAGAGGTATGCAGCTAATATATTGATTAGTAGTAGTCACTTCAGTTTTCACTTTAGCATTCAGGATTATGAAAGTGAAACAGACTATCCATTCTGGGTACTTGCGTATTATCGCAACCGCACACTGTCAGAATCACTGCAGTCTTGGTTGGAAGTTAGTTTAATCTTATTGGAACGTTGTCGAGACTGCCTTAAATTCTGACAGATGAAAAACATGCAAAAAAAGCCATTAACTAGAAAGTCAATGCTTTAGCAAAAGAAAACAAAAATAACAGAAGCAGAACTTCTATTTCGGTACTTACATGTAACTGTTGTACTCTGCTGTGAAACTGAAAACTCCATTACTAAGATCAGGATGTCGTCGTACATGTAAAGCTGTTTTCCCTCTAACTACACTTTGAACAGCAGAGACCAGTAGCAGTTTAATATGCTTTGAGAATGTAATAGTGTCTGTAAAACAAGAGACGGGGGCTGCACTGGTCAGTAATGGTGTTGATTACGTTATGTTTGAAAAAATAATTTAAACTTCTCAAGAAATAAGCAATTGATAGGTACAACAAGAACGACCAGTTAGATACTTTACTTTATGCAGGGTTACTAACTTTATAATCAGGTACCATAATCAGCATGAACGTTCAACCACTTGGAGTTTTCTTTTGGAGCATAAAAGACTATGCGTTGTTTATCAAATAAATGGTGTAGAGAACATAAGACGTTACTGTTTTATATATGTTGTATGTATTGTATTGCACTGTAAAATTCAAACAGTGCGTTAGGCGTTCTTTTAGTGATTGGCATGTTTGGTAGCGTACATGGGTGGGAGGGCTAAGCTTATAAAAAAAACTTGCCGTTTTCTTTTGGACCACAGACTAAAAATTGTAGGGAACTTAATAGGTTACTGTTTTATATATTTCTTTGTGTTTAGACATGCAGCGAGCAAACTTCTACAGATGTGGGGGTGAAAAGTACTAATGTATTATGACAACCACGTACTGTCAGCATTCACGGCATTCTCAGCAAAACGTTATTTAATTGAGAACGGAATGTTGCCCAGAATTCCTTGAATACTGACAGTGTGTGGTTGCGATAATACGCAAGTACACCATTCTGTTTAATGCTACTACAGTTTATTGTGTTGGAAAATGTTAAGCACTGGAATGTTCTAGCTGATACTGAAGCTTTGCTCCAGGCTGCACTAACAGAAGTAAATCATGTTTCTCAACTGCATACACAGAAACTGAAGCACTATTTTGTTGAAAGTTTGAAGAGAAGTAGGAAACATTCTTCATTACATTAATGGCTGTAAATGACTTATTATAGTTTTTCTACCACACATCATGCATTATAATTTGACAGCTATTTAATGAAGAAAATGATTCTGCTACATCAGGTTTGTGGTCAACAGTGGCCTATCGAGCTCTGGTGCAGCAGTGCAAGAATCAGAAAAATCTGTGTAGCTGATATTTTTTTATTATGGGTGCTTGACTAGTATTATTTGCATTCAATTTGAAATAAAAATGATTGACAGGACCCAATACCTTGCATGCATCATTCTGAGATGGTGCTTTTGGTATTCTTTCCATTGAGTTGAAATACTGTAATTATGAAAGACCTTTTAATTAATGATATGCCATACTTGCATGAAAATTAATTTAGATTTATTTTAAGATGCAGATGATGTGAGTGTTTAAACCCTGTTTTCCCACTGTTGAAAGGGTGCAGCTGTGGCCTCAGGTACTTATGAGGTATTGAATGATCTGGGACACATGGAACAAAAGACTGAGAGAAAACTAGAAACTGAAGGAATGATTTCAGACTGTCATAGTGATGAACACTATCAGAGTTCAAAGGAAAACGGTTTATGTTTAGTTTGTCATATGGTGCTCTATTGCTGTATTACTCATGTGGGATAGCTCTACCTTGTTTTTTAGGCAAAGTACATTTTGATTGATGGCTGTGGTCTCTTCACTCTGCTTTTCTAAAACTTTTAACCTCTTGTGCCTGAAAGCAGAAAAGTGAAAACAGGTGTCTTTCTCACATGAATGGTTTTTCACTGTTTTTCCTCTGTTTTAAGATCCTTTCTTGTCTGACCATAAGTAACAAAGCTGGGACCAAAAAAGTATGTGAAATCTGATTCTCTTGCACTAAAAATGTTTGCCAGATGCTGGATTTTGAAATCTCTGAAGAACTTCACTGTTCACAATGTTGTGTAGTAGCTGCATACTGCCGCTATTGGATTGGTGTTTGATTGGAGAAAATGTAAATGAGTACTGGTTACATTATTAATATGTTGCTTTTTTTTACTGACATGAGTACAAGTTTGGAATGGCTTATTCCACTTGTTTTTGACCTGTTATTTTGCGTCTCTGAGACTTAAGTTGCTGGATAAATCTTTGTCCTTGTCTGTTGAGGAACTCCTGGTACATCCTTTGCCAGTAAATAGCTGGACTGCGTTACCAGCAGAACTGTTTTTGGAAAATACTTTAAGCAGAATGGAATTTTTTCTCCCCTGTACTTATGTCTACAGATACCTACAAATATATATTTTTTAAATCTGCGGTTGCTTTTGTTCGCATTGCATATTCTTTAATTTTTGAAGTAATGATGCATGTTGTCAGATCCTTAATCTTTAGAAAAAATTGCATCTTTGTCACAAGTGTGACATTAGGAACATTTCTTAGTGGGTCTGAGATAGGGTTTATTATGTGCCCCTTTTCAATTTGACTTCACATTCTGTTCTGGTGAAAGAAAGGGCTTGCATACCATATGCTAGTATATGTTATGATAACTATGTTGTTCAATATGCGAGAGAGAGTGCCTAGCCACCAAGTCTTCCAGATCTTACCTGCCACTTGCATGGTTTGGCACTCAATCCTGATGTTCATGGAAAAATTCAAGTTTGATACCTAAAGCACCAAAGTCATCATGGTGATTGGCCATTAAATAATGAGACTGAATCTGTATTAGCCGTATCTATACTAGCCAGAAGAGCATTATGTGAATCCATGGCTTCTTGGATTCATAAATAATCCAAGGCCACTGAATCCCATGACCCTTTACATCTTGCCAGCACCTTTGATCATGCCAGTCAATCTGAGTAAATTTGTGGGTACCCATCCAGTCATTGAGTTTTATGTTTTAAGTAGATAGTGAGTCACACTACTTTCCACCAAGATGCTAGGATGTACACTTATCCCTCCATTGTGCTTTGTGTGCTGGTGAAAACCTGAGTCCCCGTTCTACTACTGGTGAAGATATTGGCCTTGTTAATCAACATAAGGTACATGAAAAGTTGAGTCTCTCATGGTGTGGTAAGGGAAACAATAGTCTCCTTCAAAGGTGTATGACAGTGAATAGAAGGATGAAGTTTTGTTTGTCTCTTGGCAGTCCAGGGACTTTAGGCCTGTGATAATTTTGGTTAGGAACCTTTGAGGTCTTTCTAATATGTTTGAGATGCATCAATAACTGACCTGATCAATGCGGAGTGCAAGGGACTCAATACCTCTCTAGACCCTGATGATATAGTTGGGCTAAATAAAAAGAATTCCTGGCAACAGTTGTCCCATGAATGTACAAAAAATAGGGAGCTGTCAATCCAAGTCGCTAGGTCCTTGACTACATTTTCACTCTGTAGTGGTATGTTGTCCATACAGTATGATGAGGGGAGGAGTTGTCTACCAAGTGTGATTATGTTGCACTTCTTGGCATTTAGTTTGAGACAATTTTTAGGAAAGTTCAAGTTTATAAGTGTGTGGAGGGGGGAATAAGGCTGTTCTGCTGCAGAGGTGGGGCAATATGCTGCTTACCCCACTGCATGCCCACCCTTTGGACATGTGACAAAGGGAGGGGGGAGTAACAAAGGTAGGGCATAAAGTGAAATCCCCTTGGTGTCTGTGAATGGCCAGACCTCCAGGATGCCCTCATGTTTCGAGTCGTCCCCAACCCTGTGGAATTAGTCCCAGGAGGGGGGAGTTACACTGCTGGCTGGTAGACTAGATGATTGAAATGGAACACTGGATGTCCTTCAAGGATGCATCTGCAGTCATAACATATGGGTTGTCCTGCCTCAGGCAGCCCTTCGGTCGGCCGGATTCCAAAGTCTGGGTCTGGCCTTGGCTGATGTCGCACTTTCTCCGACGTCAGAGCTTCTGGGGTATAAAAGCATCAGCCGATGCCATTTTCCTCCGTCTTTCTTGCCGCGCGGTGCCCGAAGCAGAAGCTGTTCGCAAGTGCCGGTCGGTCAGATCCAGAGATTTCAGCTACCGAATAGACTTCGAAAAAAGCTAAGTACCCCGTTGGGGACTCTTTCTTGCCTCAGCTGATGTCAGACAAAGTAAATAATTGTTTAACTTGTGGGAAACAAATACCTCATAAGGATTTCCATTCTTACTGCCTTCCTTGCTTAGGCCCAGACCACGACGTATCAGCTTGTTTAGCCTGTGCCTCCTTCAACCGATGGACTCTTAGACGTCGGTTGGAGTTTGCAGAGGAGTTTTTTGGAACCGATTTTGCTTATAAAATGCCGTCGGAGACTTCGACTATGCATATGGTCAAAAAACGCAAGGAAAAGGACCGACACTCGCGGCCCGCGGTTTCAGCTGAAACCACGGCTAGGCCTACCGCGAGTGTCTCGGTTTCGGCTGAAACAGAGTCCACGGCTATTCCTACTACCGAAACCATACCTTCGACCACCGAGGCCAGAGAGGCCCCGGCTGAGTCGGCTTCAGAATTCCCTACCGAAGCTTGTGTTCAGGATTTGTCCGACACCATATCTTTGGACATTTCTACTCCTGCACGTGGGGCAGCTAGGCCCCCAGCTTCTATGTCTATTAAGACCTTCTCCAGGGCTAAAGCTGCCAAACTTTCAAAAGCTTTGCCTGCCAAATCTACATTCCAGAGGCCTTCTAGTTCTCAGATCCTCAGTCTTGCTGAGGACCTTATCTCCTTAATTAGGGGTTCCCAACCTCACCCAGACAGGGCCTCCCAACCTCCTCCAGACAAAAGGCCCAGGACTGACCCCTCTGAACCTCACTCCACAGATTACTCCACGGATGGATCTGATTTGTCAGACCACCAGGAAGGGGCCTACTCGCCTTATGAGGATTCAGATGCAGAAGAATCTATCCCTTCAGCCTCCCCCCCTGAAGAATTTTCCTTTGGGGAGACTTTACACTCCATGAGAGAACACTTTCAATGGCAGGGTCAGGATTTCTCTGATTCTAGAAAAAGATTAATGACATTTTTGCATTTGCCCCAGCATAGGCCCTTAGCTATACCTCCGGTTCTAACTGTAATTGAGGATGTGTACAATGATGTCGGTACTGCATCTGATTCTCTTCCTCCGGCCCCCGCCAAACCTGACAGATATTACAGGGTCCCGGATTCTCACTTCCACCTGTATGAAGCCCATGCTGCAGACCCAGAAGCTATTTCTCAGGGCCCTAAAGGGGTTGCAGCCGCTACTGCCAAAAATCCCCTACCCTCTGAAAGAGAGTCTAGAGCATTAGAGAGATGGGGAAAAAAGGTTTATACATCTGCTACTCTTTCTGCCAGGGCATTAAACTGTCAATTCCATATGATGCAGTACCAAGAATTTTTGTTAGATCAGCTAAATAAGAAACTTTCTTCACCTGAACCCTTAGACCATAAATCCCTTCAGGATTTGGTACACAACTCACAGCAGGTCAGTAATCATTTCTTAAAATGTGGCTATGATGCACTGGAGGCTTCATTTAGATCAGCTATGACTGGGGCAGTAATTCGTAGGCATGCCTGGCTGAAGGAGCAATCTTTGCCAGACCAGGTCAAGGCTAAACTCCTCGATGCTCCAATGGAGAAACAGCATTTATTTGGCTCCCCTGCACAGGAGATTCTAAAGAAGGTTGAAGAAAAAGCAAAATCTGTGCAAACAGTTAAAGATTACCTGCAAGTTCAACCTCCGAGGTTCAGTAGAAACTGGCCAACAAAGAATTGGTCATTTCCAGATTCCTCCAGAGCACAGAGAGGCAGAAACAGGCGCCCTAGAGGCAGAGGTCAATCCAAGGGCCCCTACAGAGGCCGTCAGTGGCAGCCTGCCAACCAGAGGAGTAGTGCAACAGCTACAACTACTACCGCTACTACAGGACAGACACAATGACTTGACTCTGATTCCGCCTACCAGGGATCAACTGGAAGCACCCTTGGGCGGAAAGCTGGCTTTATTCTCGAAAAACTGGCATTGCATTACAAAGGATACCTGGACATTGCAAATAATAGACAAAGTATACAGGTTTCACTTCCATACTTTGCCAAAAAGAGGCGGAATGCCAAACCTTCCACCAAACCAGAAGGCAGAGGCTTTAAGACAAATCAGCAAGTTACTTCAGATGAAAGCTATAGAAAGGGTACCATCTACAGAACAAGGCCAAGGATTTTACTCCAGACTATTCCTTGTGCCAAGAAAAGAAAACCAATGGAGGCCTATACTCGACCTGTCTGCACTGAACACTTATCTCATTGTGCCAAAATTCAAAATGCTGACCCTACAGCAACTTCTTCCCATGTTGGGCAAGGAGTCTTGGCTGGTGACTCTAGATCTCAAGGAGGCATACCTGCACGTCCCTATCCGACCAGATTGCAGAAGGCACCTCAGATTTCTTGCAGGATCAGAGCATTATCAATTCTCAGCATTGCCCTTTGGCTTATCTACTGCGCCCAGAGTATTCACGAAATGCCTGGCATCAGTAATTGCACACTGCAGACTTCAGGGAATTCAAATTTATCCATACCTGGACGACTGCCTAATACAAGCGGACAACAAGAAAAAAATTGTTAAAGGACTTGGCCTATGCCATACACCTGCTACAGACCTTGGGATACACAGTCAACATCCAAAAGTCAAGACTAGTACCATCCCAAAGGATAACCTTTTTGGGTGCGGATCTGGACACAATCACCCAGATGGCTTTTCTCACAGAAGAAAAACAAAAACAACTTCCAGATTACTTCATGATTTTGACAAGACAAACTCAGCTTACTGCAAGGAAAGTCCTGCAGGCCCTGGGTTACATGGCATCCTGCATAATTTTAATCCCACATGCCAGGTTGCATATGAGGAAATTACAATGGTACCTAAGGAATGTATGGTCTCAACACAGTCACAGTCTAGAAACCATGATACCAATCATTCCATGCCTTCAAAAGGAATTCCTATGGTGGGCTCAGGCCTGCCAGTCCAACAGAGGGTTGCCTTTCAACAAACCAAAAACAAGGCAAACCATCACCACGGACGCCTCAGACCGAGGATGGGGAGCACACATGGAGGACAAATGTATCCAAGGCCTATGGCCTCAAGGGCAGCTAAGCATGCACATAAACCAAAAGGAAATGCTGGCAGTGAGGCATGCAATCGAGGCATTCAGACCCTTCCTCCAACAAGGACATCTGTTAATAAGGACAGACAACACCACTGTCATGTGGTACATAACAAACAGGGAGGCACACATTCCTACCCTCTATGCCGGATGGCTATGAATCTGTGGAACCTATGCCTGAATCTCAATATCCAGCTGCAGGCCAAATTCGTACCAGGAAAAGAAAATACACTAGCAGACAGCTTAAGCAGAACTACCATGGATGCACACGAATGGATGCTGCACCCAGACATTTTCAAACTTGCAACAAAAAGGTACTGTTTTTGCTAATCCGCACATTTCTCAAAGTGCGGCAACACATTCTGTTAGAGTACGTCAGTTGGTTGATGGCGAGCAAAGCACCTCTAGTTACAAGAACATTTTAGACAAAGTGTATACTTTTGACAAAACAGTTAACGGTAATTTTCAAAGTGGAGAAGCACGGGAATGTTCAGACAACTTTGTGAAAGAACGGGAAATGACATTGAGAGATAAATTGTTTTATTTTGAAAAAATATTATATAAATACAAGTGTCTACAAATTGATAATTATTTACATCAATGTTTGATATATAAAATAGTCCCCCAGGGACTCAGGTTTTATAAATACCCTTTTGGTATTCATTATACTGAAAATGTGTTAAATGATTTACAAACTTTTTTTGATTGTGGCTTTACTTTGATGTCTAAGTTGATTAAATACAATGAAGTTCAGTTAAAAAAACTTTTTAAGGAAGTGAATGAACACCAGAATGAAATTGTTAATGATTTATTATTTGAAGACTATGAAGATTTATATATAAAAATTTTAAAAAGAGTTGAAGCTAAGATAGAGAAGGTTTATTTGAGGAAACAAGGTAAACTAATTAGAGATAGGGAACAGTACAAGAAGGGTAATAGTTACCCCCCCCCCCATTTCAGAAAACCAAGAAAAATCAGGGAGATTATACTTCTAAGTTCAAAAATGGGTTCAATACAGACATAGGAAGAAATAAAAGTGTTGAATTCCAGGAAAGGTTTGAAACAAGAAATGGTCACCTGGATGAATTGGATTCATTTCATGAAGAAACAAACTTTTTTAGGGCCTCGCAGGTCAGAAAGATTAGCAAACAAACAACGAAATTCCTCGGACCCAGGACAACAGGAACATTTAGGTGGGACAGATTTTGTATGGAGAACCAGAGGGAGGAGAGAGAGATAGATGAAATTTATATAGAGGAAAATGGTATTACACATGTAATATAAAGGTTTTAAAATACACAATTACACCAATTTAAAAGTGGAAAAACAGCATTTTGAGTTATTTTCAAAGGGTTTTAAGTTTGTGAGGACAACATATGGTGATTTGGCCAACATATTATTAGAATTAAAAAATATTTCTTCGAAAATTAAATTTGAAAATTACTTGCAAACATAAAAAACCTGTGAATGCATTTGTAACAGATTCTTCAGATTATTTCAAAGTCCTCAGTAGAAGCAGTATTTATAACCCCCCACTACATCCGGTCATTGGGACTTTTGAGGCCATAGTAACCAGTGACATTTATGATACATTTGAAATGTCAAAAAGGTGGAATAAAATTAAGAATTTAAATGAAAAGGAAACAATGTTACTGGAAAATTTAAGAAAAGAGACAAATTTTAGGTACATGCAACCGGACAAAGGTGATGGAATGGTGATTTATCACCAGGAAGCTTATATTAATGCTTTAACTGACTTACTGATGGATGAGAAAACCTACACCACTGTGTCTTGCAATGAAATTCAAATTGCTTATAGAAGAATAGACAGTTGGTTGGAAGAATATTTTATTGAAACTAGAATTGGGAAAGAAACATACAACTTCTTGAAACAAACATATCCTTATATACCTCAATTTTTCGCAATACCTAAGATACATAAAAATATTTTCAAACCTCCTTTTCGTCCCATAGTTTCAGCAAAAAGATCCAAAACCCAACCACTGGCGGTTTTTATTGACCATCAATTGAAAGAAATTGTTAAGACCCAGACACATTTGGTGCAGGATTCTTGGGATTTTCTGGGCAAAATCACAGACAATTTATGGTCTGAGGCAGTTAAATGTGACCATAGATGTCAAAGAATTGTTTACTTGCATACCCAGAATTAAAGGTTTTGAATATTTTGAGAATCGTGTATATAAATATTATAATACAACCTTGGATAACAAGAAATTGGTATTAGAATTGACAGAAATAGTCCTTGATAATAATTTCATCACATTTCAAGGGGAATATTATAAACAGATTACAGGAGTGGCTATGGGGGCAGCATGTGCCCCCATATATGCCAATTTGGTTCTTCTTGGTTGGGAGGAGGAATATATCTTTACTAGCCCATATATGAAAAATATAAAAATATATCTTAGATACTTGGATGATATTTTTTTACTATGGGAGGAGGAAACTCCTGATGATTTAAAAGAATTCATGTCCTACATAAACCAAACCACTACCTTCTTGTCTTTTACCCATGAAATTAAACACCAAAGTATAAATTATCTTGATATTACCCTGAGTAAAACAGCTAGTGGTTTCAAATCTAATATTTTTCGTAAAGAAACATGGTGTAACAGCTATTTACAATTCAACAGCCAACATCCCTTACACCAAAAGAAAAGTATTATTAAGGGCCAGGCTGTTAGGGTAGCAAGGATGACCTCACAATACCAAGATTTACAGAATGAATTTTCTTTTTTAATGAAAAAATTCTTGGAAAGGGGTTACCCTATGCAATTTGTTGGTGACATCTTGGAAGAAGTATATCTGGGATGGGGTAGTAAGTATAAACCATTATTAGGTGAAAAGTTTATTCCCAAGGAGAAAAAGTTAGATAAATCTATGGACTACATGGGTGCTTGCATGGTAGAATTTAATGGTTTTTCAGACTGTTTTACTAACATTGTTAAAAATAATTGGTCTATTTTCAAAACCAATAAAGAGATTTACGAAACAGTGGGAAAAAAATCAAGCTTTATATATAAGACTGCAACAAATTTTAAAAGGTTTTTTGAAACAGGAAATATTAAAATTGATATAAAGGAAAGTACCACAAAATGTGGTAGATGCAGGCAGTGTACATATATCAACCAGCCTGCGGAAATCACATTGGACAATGGTTTAAAAAGCAAAATAACCTTTTGTAAAGGTAATTGCCGAAGCAGAATGTTGGTGTATTTGGCTATTTGTTCCAAATGCTCCTCCTTTTATGTGGGTAAGACTGAGAGGACTCTCAGAGAAAGAATCTATGAGCATACCCACGACATTAAAAAGAGAAAGGAGACAAGTGCATTGTTTAAACATTCCATAGAATGTGTAGATTTCATAGATTTTAAGTTTGGAATTTTGGAACTTATTAAAACAGACCTTAGGGGAGGTGATGTTAAGAATATTCTCCTTCAGAAGGAAATTAAATGGCAATTAAGGTTAAAATCCAACACCCCTCCTGGGCTCAACGAATACATCAACATAAAAGCTATCTTAATAGACAAAGCTTCAAGGGTTTAAATATTTGTTATTTTAACAGATAAAGCTTTAAGGGTTAAAATATTGGCTTATTCAATGGTTGATATACATTGGTTGATGTATTGATTATGTACATAAACAGCACTTCTATATAAAAGCAGGTTAACATCATATAGAATAAAGGTATATATAAAAAATATTTTTGTAGGGGTAAAAAAACCTTTTCTAAGGGTAGATTTTGTTACTAATACCTCATATCAAGATTATATAATAAAGAATCATTTTTAAGATTTGTGTATTTTTATGTTCAATTTCTATTTTATAGGTAAAACTTTGTATATAACATTTTTATTATTAAACAACAAGTGCATATATATGTTTTAATTTATTACAAACGTTAACATATATTTATATATGGGAAAATGCATTTTTATTTTTGTAAATTAACTTATTGGCAAACAAGATCTATTAATATATATATTGAACTTGCACAAAAATAATTGTAAGTATGAAATAATTGAAAACCATCTACAATACACAAGGTTTTCATTGAATTACGTAGTTCATTTTTTATGTGTAGTTCAACAATGTTTTAGAAGGCATATTTTATTATATGTTGAAAATATAAGTCTTTACAGTTCATTTTTAACTCTGGTGTTCATATAATATATAAAATCAAAGGCATTGTATAAAATATCCACTTTATTTCATCAATTTTACATTCAAAATTAGAAAAATACAAAATGAATAAGCACATTGCACTTTAAAATGCAAAAGTACTATGCATTTCCTGTCCACAACTTAGTTAACCATATAAGGAAGAACTCCATTCTTGATTTCACTGCTTTGAAATGCCATATTAAGCTGTTCTAATCAGTAAATTGCTATTTCAATCCCAGGTTCAATGAACTTATAATTAATTAAGTATCCAATTTGTTTTAAAACAACTGTATAAAAGCAAGAGGAACCGTATATTCATTATTCTGATGAAGTCTGCATACGGCAGACGAAAGCGCTAAATCTGTGTAACTGTTTTATTTTGTGATTAAAAATATTGTGGTCTGGTCACACGGAATTTTTATTTTGTTTAAAGACATGGGGAATGCCAGAGATAGATCTGTTTGCCTCCCCACTCAACCACCAACTGAAGACATTCTGCTCAAGGACATACCACCCACAAGCATGGAGGGTGGACTCTCTCTCTTTCAGCTGGAATGCCCTAACAGTATATGCCTTTCCACCTCTCCCATTGATGTACAAGGTTCTACTGAAGATCAGGGAGGAACAGCCAAAAGTGATATTAATAGCTCCGGACTGGCCAAGACAACACTGGTACCCACTATTGAGAAGCATGTCTCTAAATTCATGGCCTCTTCCTCAATGGCCTCTTCTTCTAACGCAGAACAATTTCAAGACCCTGCATCCCAACTTGAAAACATTACAGCTAACTGCCTGGAAAATTCCTTAAAACCCAACCAAACTGCTTTATCTCAGAGGGTGAAGGACATTATCCTGGAGGCTCGCAGACCTTCCACAAGGAAGACATACTCAGCTAAATGGAAGAGATTTCTTATTTGGAGCACATCAAAGGGCACAGATGTCACAGTGGCAAATCTAGCACACATCCTTGAATACTTAGCAGAATTGTTCCACAATGGCCTGTCTTATTCTTCCATTAAGATTCATGCTTCAGCAATTTCAGCAGAATACAATATGGATCCACCTATCTTCTCACACCCTCTTCTCAGGCAATTTTTGAGAGGGATCAAAAATGTTAAACCTCCAAGAAGACCCCCTCTACCTGCATGGGATCTCAGTTTTGTGCTGGAAAAACTGACTCTACCTCCCTTTGAACCAGCAGCATCAGCAGACCTACAGTTCTTATCTTGGAAAACTGCTTTCCTTCTGGCAATCACTTCAGCAAGAAGAGTATCTGAGTTACAGGCATTAATGGCAGTGCAGCCTTTTCTTATTTTTCACCAGGATAGAGTGTCACTAAGAACCAATCCTACTTTCATTCCAAAGGTGGTATCTAGGGTATCCTTGAACCAAGCTATTCACTTGCCAACGTTCTTCCCTAACCCACAGAACAAAGGGGAAAAACTTTTGCACACCTTGGATATACACAGACAACTACGCTACTATTTGGACAGAACAAAAACTAGCAGAAAAACTGACCAACTTTTTGTAGCATATGCAACAGGGGTGCAAGAAAGAGCAATTTCCAAACAGACAATTTCAAAATAGATAGGAAATTGCATTCGCTTTTGTTACTCCTTTCATGGAAAGACAGTTCCTGAAAATATCAGGCCTCACTCCACAAGGGCCACAGCCACCACTACAGCTTTCCTACGAGGGGTGGCTACCAAGGACATTTTAGAAGCTGCTACTTGGAGCTCCGTGCATACATTTGCCAAGCATTACAATCTACCTTTATATTCCAGATCCCGAGCAGGGTTTGCAACTGCAGTACTGCAGGGGATCTTAACTACACCATCCTTTTCTTAGTACCACCTCCCCCAGATTGGCTATGGTATTCTACCCATATGTTATGACTGCAGATGCATCCTTGAAGGACATAGTACAGTTTTGTACCTACCATAAATGTAGATGTCCGATAGGTATGCATCTGCAGTCAGGATTACCCACCCTCCTTCCCCTCTGTGGTATTCCTAGGGTGCTTACCTCTCTTTCAGCTAGCTGGGGGAATCTATTATGGTGTATTTGTTTGTTTATACATGTATATAATTTGCAAATGTTTGGAACTTTTCAGCATTTATCCAAATTTAGCCTTCCTAGAGGGCACCTGGCATCTGGGGCAAGAAAAACCTGAGGAAAATGGCGTCGGCTGATGCTTTTATACCCCAGAAGCTCTGACGTCGGGGAAAGTGCGACATCAGCTGAGGCCAGACCCAGACTTTGGAATCCGGCCGACCGAAGGGCTGCCTGAGGCAGGACAACCCATATGTTATGACTGCAGATGCATACCTATCGGACATCTACATTTATGGTAGGTACAAAACTGTACTTTAGGAGCCATAGGATGATGGAGGTGAAAAACTACTTAATAAAAAAAGACATGCCTATATGAATATATGGGAAAGGAGGAGTCTCTCTTCCTTCCCCACCCCTATCGAGCCAGTTATTAGGAATACCATTTATGCAGCCAGGAACCAGACAGACAGTAGCATCCACATTTTTTTGTGAACCTACAACACAATCTTCATGGTGCCTTTCACACATGAGTAGATGAAGGTTGCAGTGGATTGTGACTGCACAATCATTGCATCCTTACAGATGTTCAACTGGTATTTAGTTCTGACAATTTTTGGAATGCAGGGCAATCCATACCAACTTAAAGGTTGGTCGTTCCCCCCCGGCAAGTAAAGCATCCATCATCAGGCCCTGCAGCTATTTCTGTTGCAGGGCCTGATGATGATGGATGCTTTACTTGCCAAATATGGAGCTCATTGGAACTCTTCCATAGGTCAGGGAACATGGTTGCAGCGCTTGATGAATGCTTTGCTACCAGGGTGTGAAGCAAATCTGAACTCCTGCATCAGTCAGGTAACATGGTTGGCCCCTGGAGAAGGAACACAGTATCATCCAGTTGGTGCTACATGCAAGCCTTATACTCCTGAAGGTACTGTGTAGATCAGTGTGTGTGCATGTACCTTTTAAGAAGTTATCCAAGTGCTTGCACAAGTGTATAAATACGGAGCATGTGCAAGTTTGAATGCTGTTTTGTAGTAAGCTGTTGAGATGTAAGCATGTACTGTATGTATGTAAAGTCTGGCTGTTAACTAATTTGTTCGTATTTTATGATGCTGCCATCCATCCTGATGTGTTTCTGTGTATTAAAGCATCTAAACCATTTCACAGTCCTTCAACAACCAGTTTTTTTGTGGGGTATACCTTAGGGACTAGTCCGTTTTCTCCTGAAAGTTCTGTCAGTGTTCTCCTTAAACCAGTCCATTCGTCCCACTGATTTCTTTGCAGAGTGAGCTGATGACACTGTTGATGTGCATAACCACCTTGAGTTCTACTTGGGCTTAGTTCGTTAAACTGCTTGCTACAGTGTAGAGGAAATTGGTGGCAGTTGCCATGCAAACCCTTTCCAGATAGATAATAAACAGATTGATCTTTGATCTTTATTGGGGGTGAAGTTGCTTGTAATGCTTGGATATCTCTGATTCCAAATTTATGTATGGCCACCTGATCATTGTTTCACATCTCCCCCATGCATTATTGTTTGGATTGTGTTGGGCATCTGCTGTTCACACTTCATATCTGTTTTCAGTGCAAAGTTCCTTACTGGTATTTCAAATGATGGTGCTGTATTTATGGTCAGAACCGAAGCACTTTAGTGCTCTATTTTTTACATAAACATCAGCAGCTAATTGCAAATGTAGCAAGAAGTTGCTAAAGTTTAGAAGGAAAGGTATGTTTTCCTTAGTTGTGGATTGGGGGGAGGGGGGGTAGTGGGCTGTTCTACTTTTTTTTCCCTTAACTAAGAGTTGAGGAGGATGCCAGTTCAAGGGATGGCACAGACTACCAAAGGATTCCTGAAATCAAGGCATGTCAGTGATTGCTTGGCCTTTTGAACTTTTCATTTTAGTTGTCATCCACCACCTTCCACCTCTGTGAGGTGTGGAGGTGCTTCTCTGCTTGGAGTTCAGCCCAGACAAACTCCATCAAAACAGTTCAGGTATCCTCTTTTTTTGGCAACCCTTAAAGACACAGGCTGCTATTGTTATTCTTGCAAACCATGTAACTAAGTACTTGTGTTATCCTTGCAAATTGTGTTGGTGTAAAAAAAATATATATTTTTTTCTTCCTTGATTTGAAGGAAGTATGCATGTTCTGCTAGAATCACTGAGTCAAGAAGTCTTTGACAAAAGAAAATTATGGTAAATTGGAGAGCCCCCCACCCAAGTTGGAAACTCACTAATAAGTTTTTGTAATGTATATAACACAATTACTTGTGTACATATTTTTTATTTTAATGTGCTTGTTCCTGTACATAAAATTTCAGTAAAAATATATTTTTAAATGCTTTTAAAAAGGGGTAAGGTAGCTGTCCACACACTGGTAGAAACCAGATATTCTTGCAGTCACATAAAGAACAAAAAATCTTTGAAACATTATTGGAACGTTTTATTTGTCTTGGCCATAGCTGAAGTTTTGGCTGTAGTTTTACATGTTTTTTATTTAAGGTTTAGAGACTTATTTGCAGATATGCAGCATAATGTTTTGAACATTCAGTCATTCATTCAGTGGGGAACAGACTTTTAGGGTTTTATCCGAGAATGTAAGCTCACGCTTTCATTTTGTTTGAGTGTCGTATAGTCCATGTTTTTTTTTTCTTTTAGGGAATTGCTTGGAAATCACTTGTTTGATCCCTCCCCCCAGGAAGTAAAGGTCAACCTATTCATTCTATTCTTTGACTATCCTGGTGGGACCTCAAGAGAAGTAGATGTCATCAGATGTGCTTAATTGATACAAGTTATCCATTTCACTAGTATTTATTTATTTATTTAAATTTGTTGACCGTGAGTGTCCGACTGGACGTGGGTCCATTTTCAGCAGAGGCCCGGGGAGAAAAGCTCCACAGTAAAATAAACAGACAGTAGTTACATTGGATTACATAGTTATTAACAATTTAACATAGAAATTACTTACAACATATTTACAGATGAAGAACATAGCACATCAGTAGACAACTAGAATCTTTATCTGTGAAGTATATAACAGGCATTAACAAATGTAACAATGAGAATTTCCTGCTGTATAATAAGTACTAGGCTTATGAGCGTCTGAGCTTGCTATCGTCAAGGTAGTTAGTGGAGGTGAAAGAAAGGTAGTAGTTGGATGGGGTGGATGATATTAGTCTGGGAGTTGCAAGGGCATAGCCAGCATGTTTTTAGGTGCGCTTTTAATAAAGTTTTGAAGTTGGTGCATGATGGTACGGAGGTAATTGTGGGTGGGGGTGAGTTCCATAATTTGGCTATGGCGCAAGAGAATAGTGCTTCACCAGCAGAGTTATTGGCTTTAGTGATCTGCAAGTGATTTTTGTTGCTGGATCTTAGTGGTCTGGTGGTGCGATAGGGTTGGAGTAGATTTTGGAGGGATGGGACATTTAGTGGATGGTTTACTAGTTTGTGGGTGAGTGAGAGTTGATACCACTGAAGGAGGTGAGGGAGTTAAAGCCAGCCCAGTTCAGCAAGTGAGAGACAGTGGTGACTACGGTAGGATGCCCCTGTGGCGAATTTTGCAATTTTGTTGTAGCAGGACTCTAGCTTGTTTAGATCACATTGCCTTAGGTTGGTATATACTGGAAAGGCATAAAGTAGGGTGGAGATAAGGTGGGAATTTGCTATTGAAATCTTTGCTGCTTTGGTGAGAAATTGTTTATTTCTGTATAATGCTCCTAGGTTTTTGTGGACTTTTTTTATGGTCATGGATATGTGAATGTCAAATGTATGCTATTAAATGTGTTGTTAGTGCAAAATACCCAGAACTTAGACTTCTTCAGAAGATCTGCCATAATTCATCTGAGACTTTAACTTTCATTCTGTTCCCCACATAAAAATCATAATGCTTATTTTTGCAAACTGCTAAAGTTTCTCCTTAGTTTCATTAATGTCTGCTAAGTTATCAAATGACTTTACTGTCAGGCTGTCCAAGCAACCTGCCCATTGCTGTTGTATCTTTTTTTCTCTTTTGATGTCATGAATACATTGTATTATTTTGCCCTTTACAAGGTGTACATTATATCTCCAAATTAAATAAAGCTGTTGAATGAGAGGGTCTTAACACCCCCCATGCACTGCTTTATGCAGAGAGCTTTGCTTTTGTATTTTAACCTGTTTTACATCTGCAGTTAGCACCAGAGGATCCATATTTGCAGATGAAACTTAGAAGCACTGCAGAACCCACCTCAGATGGCTGTAGTGTGGGCTTCGGGTGCTTTATATTTGTAGGTGCTTTGTAGACTTCATGTGCAAGCAGAATCTACTATAGGGCGGGGAGTCATTTTAAAGGAGCTCAGAAGAGGTTAATCGGCAAGGTTCTCCAGATCTTAGTCAGTAATGTAGCAGTTGTACTCTCTTCTTTGTCTTTTGGCTTTTCCTGGTTAGGGGTCGCCGCAACAGAACTCCGGTCCGCTAATGATTGGCAGTGGATTTTTATGGTGCCGAGTTGCCATCCCAACCTTCAAAGAAGACACACCCATTCACGCACGCACGCACCTACCTGCTTGTCATTTAGATGTCACTCGACCATGGGGATGACATGCAGACTACAACACAGAAGGTGCTTCAGCCGAGAATTGAATGGGAGAACCTCTTGCTGTGAGGCGACAATGCTAACCACTACACCACTCGCGGCCTCACTGTGCAGCAGTTGTACTCTGCTATAGTTAAAAGCTGCAAGAAATGGCCTGAACAAGTTTTCTGTACAAATGAATTACATTTCTTCCTCTATGCTGTCTGGAACATAGCTTTCTAAAAGAACCATTGTGCCCATATTTTAGTATAAATGAGTTGCAGTATTCATACCATTAATGAAAATGTCTTTCATCCTTAGAGATGTGTCCCAGTTTCCTTGTAATACATTTCAGATATATTAGTAAATGAGTTTATTTTAAAACCAGAAGCTTCATAATTTTTTTTTGTCAGTGTGTGTTGATCTGCTGCACATAATCTCATGCCTGCCCCTTGGATTGAACAGTTTCATACTTGAAGGATACCTGCACCAGAAAAGATACTTTTTCCTAATTCAAGGTTGTATTTTATTTCATGCAAAATGATCTCCACACTGCCACATTTTAAGTGCACTGTAACAGATGTTTTTTTTATTTACTTTATTTAGAATTTTACTGCTTTTCCGAGTCCTGTACATGCCGTACTGGTTTTGCAAGCTACAGGGTTAGAGCAAAAGTATCTGACACTAAGACCCAGTAGAGTAAATATTGAATGTAATTGAAAATACAGTAGAGAGTTGATTATCCAAACGTTGATTATCAGAAATTTAAATTATCAGAACTAGCCTTTCAAAGTTTTCGGGTAGGTAAATTCATCAAGTCCAAATATGTAAACATTAGACATGTTTGCTTGAACACGCTTTTTCAGCTTGTAGACAACTTGTGTGTGAAAAGTATTCTTTATTGTCCATTGGAATTGCTGAATGGTTGAAAAGTGTATTCCTGCATGCAGAAAAAACATGATAGTTTTTTATCCAGTTTGATTGTTTGATTATCCGAACTACCCTAGGTCCCAATTAGTTCAGATAATTGACTCTCTACTGAACTCGGTTTGAGTCAGTTGACTGACTGTGGAATGCAATTCAGAAGAATTTGCTTTTGCTGATGGTATAATTATTTTTTTCTTTGGTGCTTTTTAAATGTGAATTATCATAGAAAATACCAGCAGTAAGTATCATTTTTCTGGAACTTCTGTGTAGATTCTGCCAGGACACAAAAGGGCTGAAGTATTATTTTTTTATTTGTTACATGAGTACTAATTTTGTTCATTTTCCAACTCTTTTACTTGAAGGATAACTGCTCTGTGAATCCTACTTGTTCCTAATCCTAGAATATACATCCTTTCAGAAGATTACTACACTGCCAAATTTAAGTTGAGCATAATTTGGATGTTTATTTAACATTTGTTTACTGGGAAATTTGGATGTTTATCAACTTGGTTTACAATTTTGTTTTTTAGTTTCCTCATTAGACACTGTAGACACAATGCAGGGTTTGCATGAAATGAAACAATGTCTTATTGTTGGAATTTGGTTCCCTGGCTTATTTAGTGTATGTGTGTATTTTTGCCTAGAAAAAATAAATAGGAAGACAATTGTAGCCATGTCGTATAGTCTTCTTACTGGGGATCATAAACATATTGAGCTCTTGTAGATGCAGTTTATTGTGAAGAGGCAAACCATCTTTCATGGGCAAGTGAGTTGCTGAAAGTGGGCTTGCATGAAATGTGATACTTGGGCCTAAGAACAGTACTCCATGAGAGTCACTGGGAGATGTTTAAGGGACACTTTGTTCTTCTTTCAGCTTTTCCAGGTTAGGGGTCGCCACAGCGGAACTCCAGTCTGCTAATGATTGGCAGTAGATTTTTACAGTGCCGAGGTGCCAGCTCGACGCCCAACCTTCAACGAAGGCACGCTCATTTACGCACGTCTTTCGAACGCCATTAGACCGCGGGGAGGACCGAGAATTGAACTGGACAACCTCTTGCTGTGAGGCAACAACGCAACCACTGCACCACTGCGGCTTCGGTTGAAGGGACACTATAAATAGAAATAAATAAATAATAAAATAAATAAATATAAAAATGCCAATAATTAGTGCTGCTGTGTTAAGTGAACAAAATGCAAGAGCCTGCAGGAGACAGTGGAGTATTGTCCTTTCTAGCCAGGTCGTTTAGAGTTAAGACAACATAAAGATTGTAAGAATTACTTATTGTGTTGTAGGGAGTTTTTTTATTTCTGAAACAACAAACAACATTTAAAGTGTTTTTCCAATAGTGCTGCTTAAACTTGCTCACACACACACACACACACACACACACATATATGTATGTGTATATATCGTCTTCTTTCGGCTGTTCCCGTTAGGGGTCGCCACAGCAGATCACCTGTTTCCATTTCTTCCTGTCCTCTGCATCTTGCTGTGTCACACCAACCACCTACATGTCCTCTCTCACCACATTCATAAACCTTATCTTAGGCCTTCCTCTTTTCCTTTTACCTGGTAGCTTCATCCTTAGCGTGTGTGTGTGTGTGTGTGTGTGTGTGTGTGTGTGTGTGTGTGTGTGTGTGTGTGTGTGTGTGTGTGTGTGTGTGTGTGTGTGTGTGTGTGTGTGTGTGTATGTATATATATATATATATATATATATATATATATATATATATATATATATATACACACACACACACCGATATCTATATATGTATCTATATATATATATATATATATATATATATATAGCCCCTTCTAATACTGTCATATCATCAAAATTCATTTTTATGAGATGAAAATCGAAAAAATGAAATACCCGAATGGCAAATTTTTCCCAGGGCAAGTAAATACTTGCCCAGCATGCCATTTTCCACACTATACCATGATCAACTATCAACACGCATTCCCGGACATTACGTAGCGTAAGGCCATAACTGTGAATTCGAGATATTCAAATTTGCGATTATGAACTTTCGCTATTGTAAGCATTCAGCTTTATAGTCTCGAGATACTGAAATTCTACATTTCATTATTTTGAGATTATAAATTGCTCCCGTGTATACATATATATTTGTATGTATAGAGTGGCACAGCAGGTGGTATTGTTGCCTCACTGCAGGAGGTTCTCAGGTTTGATTTTTTTTCCTTGTTGTCGTGGTGTTTTGTGAGTTTTCACCAGCTGCTCTGGTTTTCCTCCACATTCGAAAGACCTGCAGTAAGTGGACTGTATCTTCTAAATTGACAGTAGTGTGTGTGGTATTGAACAACTGCGGCAGGGTTAGCCACCTGGTAATGTAAACCTTGGTTTAGATTGTCACTGCTGAAGTGACACCCTGACCCCGTGTGTAAAAATGGGGGGAAAGGGGTTGTCGGTGGAAGTCTGCATAGTGTGTGTGTGTGTATAGTATGTACTATACACGCAGATATGTATGTATTTTTTCACCTTTGAGGAGAACTTTCCTTTCCAGGGCTTTTCCCATCTTTTCCTTTGTTTTAGAGGATCCTACCACAGGCTGTCGTTCAGGCCTTCTTTCTGTACACATTTTTCCATAATTGTATCTAGGCAAGCACTACTTAAACTGCTCTCAAGGACTAGTTTCAACAGACACACTGCCCTGGATATTTTTCCTTAACACAGAGCCTATCAAATGTCCTGTTTTCTTATCTTGTTCCGCAAGATCCTAATGAGTGTCAATATCAGACTTGAGTTCCACTTGAGGAGTAACTTCCATTTTACACAGGTCATGAATGGTCATATCTTCCTTTGTTTTCATGCCTCCTTTATGGCAGGTGAACAGTAGTTATGATTCTTGGCCAAGCTGTGTGTCTTTTTCCCTTGACCCTTTGGCATGAGGCCTTTTATTTGTTGAAAGTTCCATTTTATTTTTTTTGCAGGGGTAACCAGGAAAAGTTGCAATGACTAAGTTTCACATCAGCATGTTTTTGCTTGCAGTCTTTGAGATGTATATTTCTACCTTTAATGTATTTATTTGGCATCTACTGTGAAAGTCTGACTGGGTCATAAATTAAACATTTTCAGCGGAGGCAATTGGAGAAAAACGCCACATGCATATACCGTTAGTACATTGCTTTTAGCAGAATGAGAAAAAACTCAACAGACATAATAGTCAAAACATTCACTCATATAGGAGAATGCAATGATAATACAATAGTACTTTAATCATAGATTTATATAACAAGGAGTAATACATAATCGGATAAGCGGATATGGACTGTAATATAACATGTTGCATAAGCATATGGAGACATGATTTTAGTT
>NC_056728.1:189391932-189435651 GCF_019279795.1 Protopterus annectens | reverse complement strand
AAGGGAATTTGGAGGACTTTAAGATTTTCAGTAGCAGCTGGCTCGAAAGGGGGCAGGGTGAGTTTTTCCAAGATATAGTTGAGGTCCCATGCAGGCATTGGTGATCTCCTTGGAGGTCTTAAGATTTTGGCTCCTCTGAGGTACTGCTTTAATAAGGGGTGAGAAAAGATTGGTGGCTCTACATTCTTATGAGCCGAAATGGCAGAGGCATGAATTTTAACAGATGAAAAAGATAGGCCTTTGTCCAGCATCTCAGTTAAGTATTGCAAAATCTGAGGAATATTTGGCACAGCTGTGTCAGTTCTTTGTGCCTGGTTCCAAGCACAGAATCTCTTCCATTTTCCAGCATAAGTTTTTCTAGTACTAGGCCTTCTGGCTTCCAAAATGACATCCATCACAGCTTTACTGAGAGGTGTGTTTTGTATGACTACATTATTCGCCATGCTGTCAGGTTTAAAGTTCTGAGTTGGTTGTGCAGGATCTGACTGTTTTGCTGGAGCAGTAGATGAGGTATGTGAGGTAAGGTCCAAGCTGGGCATTGAGACAAGCTCCTTACTATTGGATACCAGTATTGGCGGGGCCAGTCTGGGGCAATCAGTATCATCTTTGGCTTCTCCTGTCTGACCTTTAGGAGTACCTTGGGGAGGAGGCGCAGAGGTGGAAATTCATATACTGATAGGATTTTTCAGCTGAAAGATAGGGCGTCCACTTTCCATGCTCGTCTGTGATAAATCCTTGTGCAGAATCTTTCTAGTTGGTAGTTGTGAGGGGAGGCAAATAGATCTATGTCCAGGCATCCCCATTTCTTTGTTATCATGCTGAAGACTTGTGGATTCAGGTGCCACTCGTAGGGATCCATGAGGTTTCTGCTTAGTTTGTCTGCCAGAGTATTTTTCCTTCCTGGCAGGAATTGTGCCTGCAGATGTACTTGGTAAGTCAATGCTGTGTTCCACAAAGTCATGGCTAGTCTGCAAAGGGGTAAGAATGTGTGCCCCCCTACTTGTTTATATACCACATGACCATGGTGTTGTCTGTCTTTATCAGTAGTTGTCCTGGATGAAGTAGGTCCTTGAAGGCTGTCAGAGCATTTTGAACTGCTAGCATCTCTTTTTGATTGATATGTAGATGCATTTGATTTGAGGTCCATGTACCCTGAATGCATCTTCCTGTCATGTGGGCCCCCCCCCCAGGCATAATCTGATGCATCCGTTGTTAGTGTCTGCCTGGCTGGGGGTAATGTGAATGGCTGTCTCTTGTTTTGGTGACAAGCCTTTGCCCACCATCGAAACTCCTGTTGCAGGCAGGGAATGAGAGTAATCACAGTTTCCAGGCTGTGGCAATGTTGAGTCCAAACACTTTTTAGGTACCGTTGACGTTTCCTCATATGCAGTCTTGCATATGGAATTAGTAGGATGCAGAATGCCATGAAGCCCAAAGCCTGCAGAATTTTTCCTGCAGATAACTGGGCCTTTGTTGCCAACATTTTGAAATAGGTAGTCAGTTGCCTTTGTTTGGCGTGAGATAAGCCATCTGGGCAGTTGTATTTAAGCTTGCACCCAGGAATATTATCTCTTGAGAGGGTACTAGTTTTGATTTCTTTTCGTTGACTGTGTACCCTAGGCATGTTAGAAGTCTTTTCACAAATGCCAGATGCTGTAGAAGAATGTCCTTGTTCTCTGCTTGAATTAGACAGTCATCCAAGTAAGGATATATTTGTATTCCTCTTTGTCTGCAGAAGCAATTACTGGTGCCAGGCACTTTGTAAAGACCCTGGGTGCAGTAGATAAGCCAAAGGGCAGTGCAGAGAATTGGTAATGCATTGAGCCAGCCTTGAATCTGAGGTATCTTCTGCATATTTGTTTGATTGGGACATGCAGGTATGCCTCTTTTAGGACTAAATTCACAAGCCAAGCGTTCTTGCCCAGCATGGGTAGAAGCTGCTGCAAAGTCAACATCTTGAATTTTGGTATATCCAGGAATGTGTTCAAATAGATGGGTCCAATATTGGTCTCCAGGCCTTGTCCTTTCTGGGTACCAAGAACAGTCTTGAGTAAAATCCTTGTCCCTGCTCTTGCTAAGGTACTTGTTGAATGGCCCCCATGTCCATGAGGGATGACTCTTGTTTTTGTGCCTCTGCCCATTGATTTTTTAGCAGATCTGGCTAGCCGTTTGCCTTTGGCAGGGAATGGAAATGGAATTTGTAGCCTTGTGACACGATATTTAGGACCCACTTGTCCTGGGTTATAATGTGCCAATTTTCCTCCTAAGGGTGCTGCCAGGAGATAAGTGCTTGGTGCATGCAGGGGGAAGTCATTGGGACTGTTTCCTGTATGGTTGTGATTTGTCTTCTCCAACTTTGGAGGTAGAAGCCCCCCATTGCATGGGCAGTATGAACCTTGCGCCTGGGATCTGCCTCTAGGGCGTCTGGATCTGCCCCTTTTGAGGTCTGTCTGACACAGTAAAGGACCAATTTCTTTGTTGGCCAGTGTCTACTAAACCTAGGTGGCTGTAATTGTAAAAAATCTTTGACCGTTTGCATAGATTTAGCTTTGCCCTCCATTTTCTTTAACACCTCTTCTGCCTTAACACCAAACAAAGTATCATGTTGTAAAGGTGCATCTAATAATTTAACTTTAACATGATCAGGCAGATTTTGTTCCTTTAACCAAGCATGCCTCCTAATTACAGAACCTGTGACTGCGTCCCTGTAGGAGGCCTCTAAAGAATCAAAACCACATTGCAAAGTATGCTTTCCAACTTGTTCAGCTGCATGCAATAAATCCTGCATTTCCTTGTTTTCTGCACATTCAAATTTTAACAACATATTCTGTTTAAGCAATGCCATGACATGTTGCTGATATTTGAGCATATGAAACTGACAGTTTAAGACCCTTATAGCCAAGGTAGCAGATGTGTAAACCTTTTTTCCCCATCTATCCAGTGCCCTAGAATCTCTGTCCGAGGGGGTAGGTTTTTTTGCAGTGGAAGCCTTAACTCCTTTGGGACCCTGGGAAATAGTTTCTGGGTCTGCAGCAGGGTTATTAAAAAGGAATTTATGAGAGTCAAGAACCCTGTAATATCTGTCAGGCTTAACAGGAGCTGGAGATAAGGAGTCAGGGGTAAGACTAGACTCCGAAAACACATCTACAATGTCTAACACAGGTGGGATGGCTAGTGGGCTTGTGTTAAGGTAGTAAAAGGAAATCCCTGAGCCTCTTTTTAATTTCTGAAAAATCTTTGCTCTCCCAGTGGAAATGCCCCCTCATGGTATGTAAGGTTTCCCCAAAAGAATAGTCCTCTGGAGGAGAAGCTGAAGGTATATATTCTTCAGCATCAGAATCCTCATGGGGGGGGGGGGGGGGGGAATATTCCTGATCAGAAGAAATGGAAACCTGATCTGAAGATTCATAGTCAGTCTCTTGCCTAGGCCGATTATCAGGAGGGGGATGGAAACCCCTGATCAAGATAATCAAGTCTTCGGCCATTTTGAGCATCTGTTTTTTGGGCATAGAGGCATGACCGCGTGGCTCTTGAGTCTCTTTCTTTGCTTTGGAAGGTGCTTTAGTCTTTGCCTCTGAAGCTGAAGTCAGTTTGATGTAAAAATGTTTAGGTCTGAATACACTCTCAGAAGCCGGTGCGTGCTCAGTGGCTCCGGACCCATCTGAAGGGATAATATCCGAGGCTCCAATACCTTGAGTTTCCAGCGGCATGGCCGACTCCACGTGGGAGTCGGTAGCGGCCTGCGACTCTAAAGTAGCGGGCGTCAGGGGCTGCGAAAGCTCCTCATTGAGGACCGAACTGGCGACTGGCTTAGGAGAAACTTCGTCGTCGGTTTTGGGCCTCGGTTGTCTCTCTCCTTTTCTTTGCGTTTTTTGTGAACTCCGGTAGTAGGATGGCTATCTGACGACATTTCTGGATAATTAAACTGGTGTGCAAAATAGTTTAAAGCAAAATCATACCGACACTTAATAGTGCGTTGGTTAAATCTAGCACAAAACCAACAACCAGAAACTTTGTGATCAGGGCCTATGCAAGGAATACAGTAAGAATGAAAATCCTTATGACGTATTTTCTTCCCACAAGAAATACAATTATTAACTTTTTCTTACATCGGTCTGGAGCAAGAAAAAGGTTTCCCCAACGAGGTACTTAGCTTTATTGAAGACTTCGGATCTGAAACTGTAATACAAAAATTTCAGGAGTCGGCCGACTGGCACTTGCGAACTGCTTCTGCTTCGTCGGGCACCGCACGGCAAGAAAGACTAAAGAAAATGGCGTTGGCTGCTTCTTTTATACCCCTGATGACCTGACGTCAGGGGAAGGGGTGACAGCAGCCGACGCAGGACCCAAGGCTTTGGAATTCAGGCCGGCTGAGGGCAACCTACCAGCAGGATTACCCAAATGTAATGACTGCAACAGTGAAACACGAAGAACATCCCTAGATTTATGAAAAACAATGTAAGAGATTTTGAGAGAGCCTGGAGTTCAGAAATTCTTTTTGCTGAAGTTACAGCTACCAAAAAGACAGTCTTCCATGAGAAACATTTTTAGATCACATTTGTCTGACTGTTCCAAAGGTTTTTGCATTAAACCTTGAAGCACCAAAGTAAGGTCTCAAGGTAGTGAAGGGTACTTTATAGAAGGTCTCAGCAGGAAAATGTCTTTCATAAAGGCTTTGCATAATCTGGATGAGGTGAGGGAAAAATAATTATTTCCTGTATGGAAATTAGAGATTGCTGCCAACTGAAGTTATTTTAATTGTATAGAAACTGTTCTCCTCTTTAAAAAGAGTTATCAGAATATGAAGAATATCAGAAAGTAGTGCAGAAAAGGAGTGGACGTCCTTGTCAGAAACCCAAATATTTATTTATTTAACATTTATTTAGCAGGAAAGTCCGACTTGGAAGGAAGTCAATTTTCAGTAGAGGCCCGGGGAGAAACTCTCCAGACATATGTCTTTGTAGCATGGGAGGAAATGCACACGAACGCAGGGAGGGCATGCAGACACCACACAGAAGGCACTCCAGCCAAGAATCGAACCAGAGAACCTCTTACTGTGAGGCAACACTAACTCTGCACCACTGTGCCATCCAAATAGAAAACCTTTTCCATTTGCTTCTATAGACTTTTTTGATCGTATGTTTTTGAGAAGCCAAAACAATGTTATGGACTGGGAAGGAAAACCTGGACTGTATTACTGGAAATAAAGAAACCAAACAGTCAATCTGACTGCACGAAGATTGGAGTGCTGAATCCCGGATAGGTGAGAAAGGAGATCCTGAGTAGGATCCTGAGTAGGCTCCAGTATCTATGGAGAATAACAAAGGTGAGACCACAGATAGGGGAACCACACTTGCAGAGGCAGAAGGGGTAATAAGAATTACTGAGCTCTTCAGCCTCCTTCCTTTCTGTAAGAACTTTGGAATTAGGGGAAAAGGAGGATAAACATAAAGGAGACCTGGGGGCTAAGCATGAAGCAGAGTGCCTTTAGGTGACTCCCCCTGAGGGGGGATCAGAGTGAAGTACTTGCTGTATTTGTTGTTGAGAGGGGTGGCAAAGAGGTAGCAGCAAAGTTGACCCCAATGCCTGAAGATCTTATTTGCTACCGACTGACCACTCATCAGAAAGGATCTACTTAGTTTGTTCACCAGCACATTGGCCTTTCTTGGGATGTGCATCAGAGTAAGAAAGCAGTCTGATGAGATCACCCATTCCCACACACTCATGGCCTCTCTGCACTGGGGGTAAGATACAGTTCCTCCTTGCTTGTTGATGTACCAGACTACAGACATGTCTGTCTGAAATTGAATTGTCCTCACGGGGAGAGCATCTTGGGATGCATGCAACGCTAGAAAGACTGTTCTCATCTCTAGGACACTGATATACAATTTGGTCTCTTGGGAGGGGTGGAACCACATGCCTTGGATGTTCTTCCCAAAATATGCCTCCCCCACCCCAACTGGGAAGCATCCGTCATCACTATGGTGATTGGATGTGGAGGTACAAAGGGTCTGTCCAGAACAAGATCGGATTGAATCCACCAGTGACCAATGAATGTGTCACTTGCAGCTAAGTTCATATTATGCACTGATAAAAGCCAAGATAAAAATACAGGGTAATGAAGTAAAACTTAGACAGTGGTGCTTTCCCCACCTATATGTTAAAAAGACAGGAATTTAAGGAACAGATAGTTGAAAAATGAGAGTTATTATGGA
The DNA here is from genome assembly GCF_019279795.1 of Protopterus annectens. NCBI lineage: Eukaryota > Metazoa > Chordata > Ceratodontiformes > Protopteridae > Protopterus > Protopterus annectens. The sequence continues at coordinate 189,429,436 of NC_056728.1, read as the reverse complement.
ACACAGAAATTTCTTCAGAAGGGACAGTTAATGAGCGGGTTAAAATGAAAATGGGTTTTAAAAATAGGGTAGAAATAAAAGAGAAAGATGTGATTACTAAGTAATAGGAACTATTTAGAGGGGCTGACAAAGGCTTAAAGTATTGCAGAACAAAAGGACTCTCAGAACAAGAGGAGGAGCAACTGCATAATGCTAAAGAGAAATTTAAGGAACATTTGAACAATCTGCATGCATTTAGAAAGACTGTTGTTCGGCAACTGTTTTTGATGACTCCAGAACTCAAATTTTAGAAAAATAACTTAGAAAACAAAGTAGAAAGGGTTATTGACAAGCATACTGAGCATACGTCAAGAAAAAAAAACAGAGATCTTGTAAAGGTATTACAGATATTTTGGAAATTGAGGAAAATTAGGAGGAAAGAAAGTGATAAAAATCTTGAAGACTAACATTATCTAAAAGGAGGGGGAGCACCAGCACCTTGGAAGAAACATGTGGCAGCTGTATTACCCAAAGAGGTTAAAGATTTATCAGACGCAGCCTCATACAGACCCATTTCATCTTTAAATCATGACTGGCTCACTGACAGAACCCACACTGTAAAAGTTGCAGACTCCAAATCTGACCTCAAAGCAGTGACAAGTGGAGTACCACAGCGTTCCGTCCTGGGACCTCTTCTGTTTGGTATCTACTTCTCTGAAGTACAGGCTAACACAGAAGGCCTCTGGCTAACGAAGTCCACAGATTACTGCAAACTAGGAGCCATAGTCAAGTCCCCAAATGATGTGGGCAATCTACAGAAAGGCCTCACTGAGACAGATGCCTAGTGTCAGAGCCATAGCCTCAAGCTCAATGCCAAAAAGTGCAGTGTCATCCCCTTTGGTAAAAACTCTGTACCCATGAACTACCACATAGGCAGCAATCTACTTAACACCGAATGCGTGATGAGAGATCTTGGGACCCAGGTGGACAGTAGTCTCTCCTTTGATAGTCACATCACCACAGTAGTCGGGAAGTCCTTCTACGTGACACACCTCATCATAAAAGGGTTCTCATCCAGGAAAAAAAAGAGGTCATCGTTCCTCTCTACTCGACACTCATTAGATCCATTATGGAGTACAACGCCCCTTTTGGAATGCACATCACAAGACATCTACAGCAGTTGGAAAGGCCAGAGAAGTACCTCACAAATGCCCTACACTGACTGCCTCAAAAAACTCCAGCTTTACCCCATAGCATATCGCCTACTCCGAGGTGATCTCTGCCTAACATATAAAGCTATGTCAAACCCAGAGCTGTTGGACATGCTACACCTAAAGAAATCCCAATCCCTCCGAGCTACATGCTCTAGGGACCTAAACCTTGTCACCACAATAAACAGGACATGCTGGTGGGATAGATTCCTGTCCCAGAGACTTCCCATACTCTGGAACAGGCTACCCATCTATGTCAAGCAAAGTTCTTCATTAGCACTCAAGAAAAATCTTGATGAGTGGATGGGAAATAGGAAATGCACCCCAGGGATCACTTCTGTCTCTCTGCTCGAAAGTGGCACAGGAAAATAACTTTCTTGGGTGGCGTAAGCCAGGGAACCTTGTTGGCTAGGCTTACGTAGGCCCTTGGGCAGATAGCCTAGTACCTACCTATGAACCTATAAACCTATAAAGTGCTTGTCTACACTAGCTAAAACAATGGCAAAGTTGGTGCCAAAACTGATGGATATAGATAACTGTGGTTTGGGGAGGGAAGGCAAACATTTGGCAATATTAAAAGAACATCAATCCACAGGCATGCAGAATGCAAGAATATACAGCTGCTGTTGGTGAGTATTGATGCAGAGAAATCATTCAGCAGAGTAAGCTTGTACTTTGTGAGCGGGGCAATGGAAGCATTTACATTCCCTGATACAACTAGGTTAATTAGGAGGATATATGAAGGACTGGATGCAAGAATTGAAGCTCCTTTGCGATATGCTGTGTTTGAACAGGTGACCCAGTCAGGAGTGTCCTCTTTCTCCTTTATTTGCTTTATATTCAGAGCCACTGGCAAAGAAAAAGGATATAACTGGTACAGTAATCAGGAAGAGTTTGCTTTATCTGAGGTGATATTAATTAATACTTGATAAATACAGAAACTGACATCTCTTTGCTGTGGAACATTTTGGGAATACAAAATTAAAGATGACAAAGCAAAGGCTACAGCTGTAAATGATACACCCACCCACCCATGATTTGATTCAGCAATACACATTTATGAAGGATTTAGGAGTATGGATTAAAAAGCCTTTTGTTATGGCAGATAAGGATATGTAGGAAGAGACTAAACTAAAGAAAATACAAAAAACTGAAAAACTGGAAGCTGGATAGTAAGATACAAGCAGTGAAAATGCTTTTACTGCCTTTAGTTTTATGTACAGGTCAGGCACATTTTATCAACCATATAAGCAGTTGTGAATAATAAAGAGAGTAAGGAATTTATCTTGGAGGGAAAAACGGCAAGAGTTAAGTGGGATAAGTTGATCCACCCAACAGAAAAAGGTGGCTTAGGCCTACCTAATTTGAAGGGATATTTTAAAGCTACACAGTTAAGGCTCACATGCACAACAGAAGCAGAAAGTTATAGTTCAAAGTGGAAAGTGTTGATGACAAATGGGGGGGGCTAGTTAATGACAGAGTGGGATTTTAGATGCGGATACTTAGTAAGAATAGTCACCATAAAGTGTTTTATATTTATAAGGTAGCAGAAAGTATTCTAAGAACTAATCCAACACACGAACACAGAAAGGAGACTTTGCAAATAGGACTGACTGCAAGCAGGGGTACAGAAAAGAGGCAGCTGCGGGCTGGAATTTACTGGAGAAAACTGGCAAAGAAACAAAGGTATTGGGAGCAAATAACTAGAGACAGAAAGATAACAGAGTGGAATGAGGCAAAGAGGAAGTTTGGATTGCAGGTTACACACTGATATAAATCTTTAACAGGGAAGGCAGGGTGTAGGCAAAGATAAAGAAATAGGGGAGTTCGTAGCTGAAGACCTGCTATGGTAGAGCTTTTAGTTGAATCTAGAATAGAAGCTGCTGTTAAACAAGGGTTAACTAGTAGGGCATATAAAATATTTCACAGTAACTATAAGAATCAGAGGAGATTAGAAAAGACTGGAAAATCAATTTATACGGGAACAACAAGATGACGTATATAAATCTCACAACTATGCCACACAGTCCAGAAAGTTAAGGATTTTTGACTGGAAGTGTTTATGTAGGTATTTTTATACCCCAAGCAGACATCAATTACTGGTGGTGTGGTAGGGGAAAAAAAGAGTTAACTGGGAACATGTTTTTTTTTAGTGAGTGTAATGAGTTGGCAGATATAAAAAGCTCATACAGAATGCCCTGTCAGAAATACTGAAGGAGCAAATGGCTGTAACTGAGGAAATGATTCTTTTGAGCTGGAATACAGGATCTGAATTGCCTAGAGAGACAAATGCCTTTTTAAGTTTAATTCTTTTGGCTGCCAAAAAAGAAATTGCTAGAAAATGGAAACCAAATTCTAAATAAACTGTATTTTAAATTATCAAACATTATAAAAGAACTGGAAGAGGGACATTTGTAATTTGCTCCTCTTTTATAAAGACGAAAAAATAGAATTTATAGGAACAATACATGCAGAACAATCAGTAAAAGTAATGATGTTTAAGGAAAGGCAGGAATTGAGCGATTTATGTACTGTTGGAATAAAAAGCTGTTACAAAATGTGAAAACATGTAATGTATAATGTATGGAAATGAAAACAATGGTAACATGGTTTCTTTTCTATTAATAAATGTATGCATGTCTTGAGTGATAATTTTATAACCATGTTTAGAAAAAAAAAACAAAAGATGTGCCAGAGAACCACAAAGTTTACAAGGTGGTAAATATGATGCAAAAATCTGGACATTCTGAGAATTTCTGGAAAGCTGAGAGGAAGGTTTCCTAGTGGTGGTACCCTCTCATCACTTCTCTGTATAATGCAGAGGCAAAAACCTCTGGCTTGCCTGTAGAATTCGAGAACTGAGAAACAGACATTTCTCTAGTAAAGCAGCAGTATCCCGTCAACTTTCTATCACATCCAGTGACCAGAGCTACAGGGAAGTACTGCACTAGCCTTAGAGTTACAGACTCTATGGTAACAATACATCCTATTTAGCTATAAGGCACTACAGTCAAACACACAACATGCTCATATTACTGTGCACATGACCCTTATACAAAACTAAGTACCAATTTTCCAAAAAGCTAAAAGTACCAAAAATAACTCTTAAAATAATTTAAGGAAATTTTGTCCAATAAGAGCATACCTTAACAGCACACACCTGAGTGAGACCCGACTGCTACATCTGACTACTTGGTATTTTTATACCTGCCTTGTAATTTTAAGGCAAGTGTACAGTGTCTCTCTTTATGAGAGTTAAATTCAGAACACGTCCAGAGTGCATGACACCTAGCAATAAAAGTACTACAATGTACGTAGCTATAATGAATGGAGAAATAAGCTGAAGATGTGCAATTAACTAATGAGGACAGCTGAAGATTCAATAAAGCAGCAAGCACATTAATTACCCTTATATTCTTGCTTGCTAATTACTGAACTAATGCAGAATGTCAAGAACAAAAGAACTGCAATGAAACTGAAGCATACAGCTGCCTTAAGATTTAAAGTTAAATAGAATACCAAGCGATCACACATATGGTAGATGATTAGCTTTACAGCTGCTCAAATTCTGTATACGGTGAAGCACATTTTACTGCCCACTTTGTGTATGAATCACTTCCAGTTTTAAGACAACTTTATCTGGAATGAACAACTATTGTTGCAGAGTATTTACAGATGACGTACTCCCTGATGTATACGCATTACACATTAGACTGTTCGCTAATTTAAATACACTAAACATGCTACAGAACAAGGCAGTACTTGTGTACAGCTCCACACAGAAGGTTGAAGCACTTCACAAACTGAAAACAACATATCGCATCATAGGAGTGCTGTAAGATACACTACCAATCAAATAAAACAAAAAAACACTATAAATGGAACCGCTGTTAGTGTCCAGCTGTTAAGGAAAAATAATTGTCCAAAGTCCTCCATAGTTAACCAGATGTTAGTAATGCAGACAGGACTCTGCATAAGAAAATAACCTGGGCACTTGTCCAGTTACATAACCACTGCAACAACCATTATAGTTCTTGCGCTTATCCTCCACTGAATAAAGTTATTTATTTTTTAAAGATCGCAGGATCTTCTTTATTCTATCGGCTCAAACCAACCGCATATGTATCATGTCTTTTTCCAATGATAATGATATCCATTTAGCAGCAGCAAGTGAATTTAGGAAAGACTTGGTCACTGTAGGAAAACCAGTGAGGCCCTGCCACTCAGCCCAATACTACACTGTTGTTCAGACAGAACATGGTTAGATTTAGCAAAGGTAATGCCAAGTAACAGAACAGGGAAAGAAATTAAAAGAGAATATCGGGAGACCAAAAACCACTATACAGCATGACATGATCTGGATACTCCAACAAGGCAGACAATGGTGCAGCATGCCTGGCCATAGACAGGCTGCACCCATCCAGTAGTTATAGTACATCCTCACATAAAATTCTGTAACCATGAAAAAATGCAGAATCTCTGACAAACAGAAATGGACTTGATTCATAACTACAATTTTTTTCAGGGGATTACAAATTACACAGCTAATTACTCCGAATAGGCACTTGCGTATTATCGCAACCAGATTTTCATTTGGGCAAAAATCGCATACCTGCACACAAACAACTGCCTGAAGTACTTTAAACTGCTGATCAGAGTCCTTACTAATGGGCAAAAAGTTAACATTACTTTCAGAAATGGCACACATTAAAATATTACATGACGTACCAACCTGGTAACAGCTGTTGGCCTCTTCATACACAGGGATGTGTTAGGGACGTATTCTGCCTTTTTACAAGTCAGCAGTGAGATTCAGGGTTTTACACTTGTATTTGTATCGTGTCATATTTAAATGTATGGCATTTCTGAAAGCAATGTTAACTTTTTGGCCATTAGTAAAGACTATGCTCAGCAGTTTGAATTGTTTCAGGCACTCATTTGTCTGCAGGTATGTGCTTTTCACTTGAGAAAGTGCTGGCAAAGGTGTGGAGTGGGGTCCGCCTATGAGAAAAATGGAAAGGTTATATTTCTGCTCAACGGCCATTTCACGAAGTGTTCGGAAAGTACAACAGGAATTTTTACAGTAGTAAGTATAAAAGAAAGGGTAAGAAGGAGTGTAACTTTCCAGATCCTCTTTCAAACATATAAAGGATGGCAGTTCCCCTGCTTTTGTGGTCAGTTTGTTAGAGCAGAAGGTTCTATGCTGTCTGTCTTTTATAACAATGCGATGGATGACAAATGTTGTTTCTTCCGCGGTCGGTTGCCAAACTCCTGTTTCTTCCTCCTGGTCCTGTTGCACAAGCAAAGTGATAAAAAGGTAATTAGGAGTTTATACACCCAGTTTTACTTAAACATGCAGTCCCTTTCTTGAAAACATTAGGAATTATGCAATGTTAGAAATCTGGTTGCGATAATACACAAGTACCTCCCGATATTAGCATGCAAGACAGAATACATAATATCTTTTACATTAGTCTGTTCTGACACGCTGCATTTTGCTGCTCGGTTAGGCTTGAGAAACAAGGTCCTTTTTTCTTCTGAGGAAAAAACAGGAAAAAAGCCCTAATGATTCAAAAGCAATTGTTTCTACTTTATGGGATAAAGGAACAAGTAAAGGTAAATATATTACAGACTTCCTATTGAGCTGTGCATTTCAGCATGCAGTCTTTCCACGTATAAACGCAAAAATGGTTGAAACGTGTTTACACTTACAAAAGAACTGTGTGGTAGTACGCACTGAAGACCATGTGCGTAACATTTTAGGGGAAATCTGCTTATTTTCCCTCTTAGTCTTCTTAATGGGAGATAAGCAGTTTACCCAAGACAGCTACGCAATGAAAGGCTTATCCAAGCAAACATGAAAAACAAATGGAAAGAAGTAACACATTACAGTTTCAGTGTGCTTTATCTGTTTATAACTATCTACACATAGATTGTTAAAACTTGATAAATTGCAGATTGGATATAAATTGGGTTTACTATCACTAATAAAAGAATCCTGAAAAGGTTGCAAAGATCTTCAGAACTGTGCACGTTTGGCTAGTTCTGCTACAGCAAAGTTCAGGTCCTGGCTAGTCCATATGACACAGGTCAAGTGAAGCTAGGTACTACTGGCATAGTCAATAAGAAAAAAAGAGCTCGGTCTTTCTTGCCTGGATCCTTGGGATGATTCATCCAGCTATGCTCGGGCTCACTCTGCTTCTTTACCCAACTCTCTACCACATTTGTACAAACCCTCCCTGCACTCCACTATATTGATATTCTCATCCCGGTCCCAATCAGAAATAAACAGGTTAAATATACAGCAGCTCCTTGTCCAAACAAGGCTAACAAGCTCCTAATGAAAAAGAGAAATAAAGCATGGATTTGCTGGAAACAGAACAAAACTAAAAACAAACTCACAGACTGCTTAGAAATCGGGCCAAAACAAGATTAAATCTGACTGGTAAAACATTACTTTAAACCAGCCTTCAAAATACAGGTCAAACAAACCCGAAAATGTAACAATCCTCGGTGAACAAACTTATCTATTGCAGCTGTACCAACCAACCATCTCCCTCAACAATCAGACAGTACAGCTTAGTCAGTTCGCGCCTACTACGTTTGAGCAGTAGCCCTCTGCTAAAAGGCACAACTGCATCCTCCCAACCTATCCATGACAAGTTACCTCTGTCACAACAAAATCTCTCTTCAACCTGTACAAACTTCAATCACCAAAAAACTTCTTAAGTTAAAAACAGCACCACTTGCCCCAGACAACCTTGTGGGGAAATGCAATAAAATAAAGGCAGATGCCTTAGCCTATTCTGTGCGAGACCAGATCCAGCACTAGTTGACCTAAACTAGCGCCCGGTGCTGGTACAGCCAATGAGAGAAGCCTTCCTGGAGCTAAACAGTATATGGAGGAGTTAAACAGCCACAGAACATTTGAAACTGCCACTAATACAGGATTGCTGGCAACAGATAGTTTATACAGAGTTTATATTCAGCCACTAATGAGGATTGCCAGTGAAAGTTGGAATAATGCCAAAGTTAGGTACATACCAGAATATTTGTAACAGCAGTAGTCAGTTAATGAGGATATGAACTGTAGGGATGGAATAAAAGCACTGGAAGCTGAATCACTGGAATGCCAATGTTACATAATGCAGAAGTAAGGATGTGCACATTTGATCCAGTAAAGTATTCAATTACAAGTATTTCAGTCAGTCTCCAGTGAAAACAAGTACTGGTCTTACGCACAGTGATTGCATGGCAAATCCAATGTCAGTAGAAAGACTCAAACCTGTAGCTCATTCAGAGCTTGGAGACCATCTTTGATCAAAAGCTTAATTTTCTGATAAATCAATGAAGGAATACAGTAATCCAAGCATTGGAGTTTCACAGTGTTATTCATAAAATATGTGCTGCTGCAAAACCTGTGTTAACTTTTCAAGTGAATTACAATACTCAGTGTCTTACCTACCTCGGAGTTTGCCTGATATTTCTGCCCTGACCGCTGTTAACCTTTTATTTTATTTATTTATTTTTTGGGGTAAATTACTGTGGGATAGTCAGTCAAAAATGTACTAGGAGTTCCATAATTTTTAATGTTCAGAAATTGCATGTCCCTGCAACACCTATTATTTCCTCTCGTTTTTCCCAGGTAAGTAGTCTTATCACCGCATAATCTGAAATAGTTATTGGATACGTGTCAAAGGCTTCACTTGAGTACATATGTTCCCGTGAAATATTTCTATCCAGGCCTGTCCAGTTGTACCAGAGATTCTGGGAGATAACATCTGTTCCAGAACTGGAAGAAACTGGGATATTTTCTGAGCAAGGAGGAATCTCCCCAGAGGGGGGGGGGGGCTCTCATTGTCATGTGTACCCCTGTTGAATGACATTCAGAATTCATCTGTCTAAAACAATCTGGTGTTACAAAGGAAGGCCCAGAGTAAGAAAACATGTCAACATTTGGGGGGGACGCGAAGAAGTAATCAGGCATTCTGAGCTATGTTGTGTCAGCATCTTCTGTTTTCTTACTGAATGCAACTTCACTATTCATCCCTATTTACATGAAGGAAGGATGGCTAGATAACCTTATACTATAGCAGGGTAATGAGATATTTGACAAGTTTAACTTGGACCAATGTATGGGAAATCACAAATTTATCCCAGGTTTGGTACCTATGTCCCAAGTGGACAGGAGTAGCCTGTAAATGCTCGATGTGTACAAGCCTATATTGTGACTTCTCTGTCAGTACCCTTAGGAAGTTTATATGTCAGCAATAGTTTTGGTAAGTTTGGCAAGGTTTAAAACCACTTTTGGGCAATAGCCTAGTAAATGCACGTGAACCTATAAGTTGCTTAGTTTGCATTTCCTTACCTGTGACACTTTCATATAGTATATTTAGTATTAGATTCATTTTACATTCTTACAGCTTTAACTTGCACTATTTAATTAAGGAGAAAGTACAGTTGTGTACACTTACCATAAATGTAGATGTTAGAGTGTCTTCACTGTTGCAGTCATCACTGTTGGGTTCTTCCTGCCGGCAGGCAGCCCTCGGTCGGCCAGAATCCCAAAGTCTGGGACCGGCGTCGGCTGTGTACTCATCCTCCCTGACGTCAGTGTGCCAGGGGTACAAAGCTCCCAGCCGACGCCATGTTCTCCAGATTTTCTTGCCCCAGATGTCAGGTGCCCAAAAATAAAGGCTAAAAGTAAAACAAAAATGTAACATACAACAAACCCCATACCCTGTAGCAAATACACCTCAGAAGAAGGGTGAAGCAGGGAACCACACCAATAAAAGTGTAAGAGGGGACAGGAGGGTGGGTAACCCAGACTGCAACAGTGAAGACACTCGAACATCTACATTTATGGTAAGTGTACACAAATGTACTATGTTCATCGTGTTTCACTGTTGCAGTCATTCACTGTAGGGTTGAATCCCAAAGCTGAGATAAAGGGTGGTGGTTATAGAGTAGGAGGGGCGGCTAGAAGGCCTTGCAAGACTGCAGAAGCAAAGCCTGCCCTAGATTTAGAATAAAGAAGGAGATTATAGTGCTTAGAGAAAGTATGCACTGAACTGCAAGTTGCAGCTTCCAAAATATCTTTGGTAGGGACTCCCCTGAGAAAGGCAGCTGAAGTAGCAGCAGCTCTGGTAGAGTGAGTCCTAATTTTTCCAGGGATTTGCTTTCCATGATGAGAGTCTGATTCCATGAGCTATCCATTTAGAAATGGTCTGTTTTGAAATAGCTTTGCCTTGGGAATTTGCTGCATAAGAAACAAACAGTTGTTCTATTTTCCTGATATCCTTGGTTCTGTCTAGGTAAAAGCAAAGCTGCCTGTGTACGTCCAAAGAATGCAAGATCCTCTCCCCATTATTTTGCGGATTAGGGAAAAAAGTTGGCAGGTGAACAGTTTGGTTTAAAGCCACTTTAGAAACCACTTTAGGCATGAAAGTAGGGTTAGTCCTCAAAGAAACCCTGTCTTGATGAAAAATAATGTAAGGTTCCACAGCCATGAGCGCTTGTAACTCCGAGACTCTCCTGGCTGAAGTTAAAGCCAGTAGGATAACAGTCTTCCATGATAAATACTTTAAATCGGATGTGGCAGCAGGCTCAAAAGGTGGCAGAGTAAGCTTTTCCAGTACATAATTGAGGTCCCAAGCAGGAATGGGTGGAGTCCTAGGGGGCCTTAAATTCTTTGCTCCTCTGAGATATTGTTTCAGAAGTGGATGTGAAAAAATTGGAGGATCTGTATTATAATGTGCAGAGATAGCGGAGGCATCTATTTTTATGGAAGAAAAAGATAAACCCTTATGCAACATATCTGTTAGGTAATGTAAAATCAATGGAATATTTGGAATGTGCGGATCTGATTCCTGAGCCTGCATCCAGGTGCAAAATCTCTTCCATTTACCTGCATAAGATTTCCTAGTGCTAGGCCTTCTGACTTCTAAGATGACATCCATAACCTGTTTGGTAAGGGTAGGATTAATTATAGACCCTGAATACGCCAGGCTGCCAGGCTGAGAGTTTTGATATGAGAGTGCAGGACCTGGCCCTGATGTTGAGACAAAAGATTTGGAATCTGAGGTAGAATCCAAGGAGGTTCCTGGGATAGATTTATTAGTGTTGAGTACCAAAATTGTCGAGGCCAATTTGGGGCTAGTAAGATCATCTTTGGTTTGTCCGGTTTTATTTTTAATAACACCCTTGGTAGAAAAGGCAGTGGTGGGAAGGCATACCCCGAGAGGTTCCTCCAACTGAATGAGAGAGCATCCACTTTCCATGCTAGCTTGTGATATGTCCTTGTGCAAAAAGTCTGTAACTGGTAGTTGTGGGGAGATGCAAATAGATCTATGTCCAGGCAACCCCAGGCTTCTGTAATCATCGTGAATATTTGGGTGTCTAGCATCCACTCGTGTGGGTTTGACAGATTCCTGCTCAGGCTGTCTGCCAGAGTGTTTTGTTTCCCTGGCAGGAATTGAGCTTGTAGATCCACTTTGCAAGCTAGTGCTGTGTTCCATAGAGTCATGGCTAGTCTGCAAAGGGGGGTAGGAGTGTGAACCCCCTTGCTTGTTTATGTACCACATAACTGTGGTGTTGTCTGTCTGTATCAGTAGCTGCCCTGGTTGTAAAAGATCCCTGAAAGCCAAGAGGGCATTCTGTACAGCTAACATCTCTTTTAAATTGATATGTAGATGCTTCTGATCCTCTGTCCAAAAACCTTGCAGGCCTTTTCCCTGCAAGTGGGCTCCCCATGCATAATCCGAGGCATCTGTGGTTATCACTTGATTGGCTGGAGGTAGACTGAAGGCTTTCCCTTTGTTTTGAAGACATGTTGTGGCCCACCAATGAAATTCCTTTTGCAGGCAAGGCAAGACAGCAATCACTGTTTCCAGACTGTGACAATGCTGGGACCATACGCTTTTTAGGTACCATTTTATCTTCCTCATATGCAGTCTTGCATATGGTATGAGTAGGATGCAGGAAGCCATGTAACCCAAAGCCTGCAGGAATTTCCTTGCAGTTAGCTGAGACATTAACGACAGGCTTTTGAAAGTTGAAGCCAGCTGTAGTTGTTTTTCTGGCGTCAGGAATGCCATCTGGGTTGTAGTGCTTAAGAGCGCACCCAGGAAAGTTATCTGTTGAGTGGGTGCCAAATTTGACTTTTTTATGTTCACAGTGAATCCCAGGCACTTGAGTAGCTTCTGAACAAATTCCAGGTGCTGGAGTAAGATGTCCTTGCTGTCTGTTTGAATAAGGCAGTCATCCAGATAAGGGTAAATTTGAATTCCCCTTGATTCTGCAGTAAGCTACTACTGGTGCCAGGCACTTGGTAAAGACCCTGGGCAAAGTAGACAAGCCAAAGGGCAGTGAAGAGAATTGGTAATGTTTCGAGCCTGCCCTGAACCTGAGGTACCTTCTGCACTCCTGTCTGATGTATGTCACCATCCATGCATTTTTGCTCAACATTGGCAGGAGCTGCTGCAGAGTAAGCATCTTGAACTTTGGTATCTCCAGGAAAGTATTTAAGACTGACAGATCCAGGATGGGTCTCCAAGTATTTTGCTTTCTGGGAACTAGAAAGAGTCTTGAATAAAAGCCTTGTCCCGTCTCTGAATTTGGAACCAGTTCTATGGCCCTCATAGCCATGAGGGACCTCACCTGTTTTAAGGCCTCTGCCTATTGAGTTTTTGAAAGGTCTGGCCATCCGTTTGGTTTTGGTAAGGTGTGAAAGTGGAATTTGTAACCTCTTAAAACTACATCCAGAACCCACTTGTCTTGGGTTATGCAAGTCCAATTTCGGTGAAAAAGAGAAAGTTTTCCTCCCAGAGGAGCTTCCAGGAGAGAGGTTCCTGGAGCCATGCAGGGGGAGTCATTGAGCCTGTTTCCTAGAAGGTTGAGACCTATCTTCTCCACCCCTGGGGGTGGAAGCACTCCACTGTCTAGGTCTATACGAGGTCTGTGCTTGGGCCCTCCCTCTGGGGTGCCTATATCTACCCCTCTGAGGCCTGTCTGAGCTGGGAAAGGACCAATTATTAGCTGGCCAATTTCTGCTAAATCTAGGAGGCTGAACTTGTAAGAAATCCTTAACCGTTTGCATGGATTTTGCCTTATCCTCCATCTTCTTTATAACCTCTTCAGCCTTAGACCCAAACAAAACATTATGTTGAACAGGAGCATCAAGTAATTTTGCTTTTACTTGATCAGGCAAATTTTGTTCCTTTAACCAAGCATGCCTTCTAATGACCGTGCCAGTGGCTGCCGCCCTGCAAGAGGCCTCCAAAGCATCAAAACCACAATGTAAGGTATGTTTCCCCACCTGCACAGTAGCATGCATCCAATCTTGTAATTCCTTATTGTCTGCACATGCAGAAATGGTACACATTTTTTGTTTCATAACAGAGAAAAAGTACTGCTGATATTTCAACATATGAAATTGACAATTCAAAGCCCTAATAGATAAAGTAGCAGAAGTGTACACTTTCTTGCCCCATCTCTCCAAATCTCTAGAATCCTTATCTGATGGAATAGGGTTCTTAGCAGTGGCGGCCTTAACACCCTTAGGACCCTGAGAAATGGTTTCTGGATCAGCAGTAGGATTTTTAAATAGAAACTGGTGAGAGTCAGGGACTCTGTAATATCTATCAGGCTTAGCAGGGGCCAGAGGAAAGGAGTCAGTGGTTAAATTAGACTCAGTAAAGACATCAACCACAATATCCAAAATAGGAGGAATAGCCAGGGGTCTGTGTTGGGGAAGAAGGAAATCCCTAAGCCTTCTCTTAGATTCAGAGTACTCCTGTCCTTCCCAGTGAAAATGTTCGCTCATGTCATGTAAAGTTTCCCCAAAAGAGTAATCTTCAGGAGGAGAAGCTGAAGGAATGGATTCCTCAGCATCAGAATCCTTATAAGGAGGGAAAGTATAATCCTGTTCGGAGGAAGACACTGAAGAAATAGATACCTGATCAGAGAATTCATAATCCAATTCTTGTCTTGGCCTTTTGTCTGGAGGGAGATGGGAACCCCTAATCATAGTTAGCAAGTCCTCCGCCATTTTAAGCATTTGTTTTTGAGATTTAGGTCCCAGATCAGAGGAGGCCTGGGCTTGAGTCTTTGTTTTAGAAAGAGTCTTTGTCTTTGCCTTTACCTGAAGCTGCGTAGGCCTGAAAACCCCCTCGGAAGCCGGTACCTGCACAGCTGCTCCGGACCCATCCGATGGAGCATTATCCGAAGGTCCTGCACCTGGAATATCCGAAGGCCTAGTTGGCTCCTCGTGGGAGTCCATATCGGCAAGCGGTTCTGTAATGGCCAACAACAGGGGCTGCAAAAGCGCCTCACTGACGACGGCCGAACCGGCACCTGGCTCTAATTGTAAACTGTCATCTGATTTGGACCTCTGAGGCCTATCTTTATCCTTGCGCCTTTTATGAACTCCGGTAGTCGGAAGCGTGTCCGACGACATGTTATAATTAAATCGCCTCCCAAAGTAATGAAAGGCAAAATCGTATCTCCGTTTAATAGTACGTTGATTAAATCTAGCACAAAACCGACAACTAGCTACGTCGTTGTCAGGGCCTAGGCAAGGGATACAGTAAGAATGAAAATCCTTACGAGGTATTTGCTTCCCACATGAAATACAATTATTAACTTTTTCTGACATCGGACTGGAGCAAGAAAAAAGTTTCCCCAACGGGGTACTTAGCTTTGAAAAGAAGAATGTCTTCAGTAAGAAGCACCAAAAATAACAGGAGTCAGCCGACTGGCACTTGCGAACTGTTTCCACCGCGCGGCAAGAAAGACTGGAGAACATGGTGTCAGCTGGGAGCTTTGTACCCCTGGCGCACTGATGTCAGGGAGAATGAGTACACAGCCGACGCCGGACCCAGACTTTGGGATTCTGGCCGACCGGGGGCTGCCTGCTGGCAGAAAGAATCCAACAGTGATGACTGCAACAGTGAAACACGATGAACATCGATGAAGTAAAGTCTACTTTTTGCACTGTGTAGTGGTATGCGATGCATTTTCTTTCTTTGTAAACTGTAAAACAATATTCTTCTGAATCATTTAAATTCGTATTTTGCAACTTAGGGTCATGATTAAAAAATGTCAGTAGACTAGAACACAAACACAGTTAACAAAAAAAAAATCAAAAATAAATTCTGTACACAGCTGCATTTTGTATTTCGTCTAGAGTTTTTCTCCCCAGGCCTGTATAAAGATTCTTTTTTTGTTTGTTTTTGACCAGACATCCTTGGTAAACAAATGCAGATAAACAACAAAAGGTGTCTGTGGAAGGTTGGGTGCCAGGCTGGTAACTAGACACTGTAAAACTCCACTGCCAATTATTCTGCAGTCTGTTGTTCCACTGGGGCAACCCTTAATTGGGAAAAGCTGAAAGAAGAAGTCTGTGTTCACTGCTGACTGGTCCCACCTCACCAGATTTCTAAATACCATTTGCTTTTTTAGGGAAAGTGGTTGCAAACCTTCAACTTTATCATTTTGATAAGAATCTGGAATAATTCTAATGCAGAATGTGTAATCAAGGACAAGAGCTTTCACATCTCCGTTTTCATAACCCCTTTCTGTAGCCATCCTAATATTTAACAGGACTTTAAAGGGAGCATCTTTAATAGACAGAGGGTCTGATATTCAGCTTATGACCTACTGGTCTTTGAGCAACTTGTGCATCACAAACAATATGTGCTTTTTAGTTTCAGTTTTCCATGCATCTATACAGATCTTTTTTATTTAAATCATTTTTACTTGAATGCATGTTACTGACTTGGACAGCACTGGGAATGGGATACAGAGGATGAAGGCTGGATGACAAAAGTTCTTCCCAAACCCTCACAGCTTCTCAGTCAAGGGAAAGAATAAGTCCTACCCTGTTTGTTTATACCACAGCCATCTTATTGGTGTGAAAGGAGATAGAACCTTGGAGAAGGGAGGCCTGGAAAGTTGCAGAGGGATCACTGCATAAATGTCATATTAGGAAGTAAATGATCAATACCATTAAGCCCGAGGTTCTGAGGTTATATACTGCTAAAAATGTACTGACCTGAGTTAGCTGACTCACTGTGTGCTGCATTAGAAAACTAATAAAAAAAATGCAGGATAGAGTGTCTAGTTGTTCTTCTTTCAGCTCTTCCCCGTTAGGGGTTGTCACAGCGGAACTTCGGTCTGCTAATGATTGGCAGTAGATTTTTATGGTGCCGAGGTGCCAGCCCGACGCCCAACCTTCAACAAAGGCATGCCCATTCACACATGTCTTTCGAACGCCACTCGACCGTGGGGAGGACATGCAGACTCCACACAGAAGGCGCTCCAGCCGAGAATCGAACGGGAGAGAGTCTAGTACAGACATGAAAAATATTAGTGTTTGCAACAACTTCACCTGTGCATTCGCAGTTCACTATAATTCCAGAGGACTGGAACATGCATAGTACAGATTCCTCTGCAGACAGTAGCTTCACCGTCTTTGGCTTCCACCTGCACCAATAAGGCGGGTAAGGAAACCCCTTCAACTCAAAGTCTCTAGCTCACTACAGCTACAGCCAAGCATTTGATAATCACCCTGGAGGGTGAATGGGGTGCATATGGATCCTTTCAAACACCCCAATTGACCATGACTTGCTCCCACCTGGAGGTGAGAAAATATCCTTGACTCATTTGCAATCTTTCTGTAAGTACGTACACAGGATGTCCAAAGATCATGTTCATTAGTCTCTTCTCAACCAAGGAAAAACTGACTGCACCCGTGACCAGATTTTTTTCTCATTAACATACTCTATGCTGCTAAGATCTGAAACTGGCTTGAGGTGTTTTGGAAGTAAAAAGCACCCGAAGTTACAGAGTGCCCCTTCTCAACTCGTAGAACCTTTTTGATGGTCCTTTTTGAAGGAGATTTAAGAGCTCTTTTCCTGTTGCACTCGATGGGATGGGATGGCAAGGAATAGAAAGTACAGTTGTGTACACTTACCATAAATGTAGATGTTAGAGTGTATTCAATGTTGCAGTCATTACATTTGGGTTATCTGCTTGCAGGTAGCCCTCAGTCGGCCTGATTAACAAAGTCTTGGGTCCTGTGTCGGTTGCTGTCCCTTCTTCCTTGACGTCAGGTCGTCAAGGGTATAAATCATGCAGCCGACGCCATTACACCAGTTAATGGGAAGCAATTAAATATAAAAGTACAAAGATATACCTCCAACAAAACAGCAAATACAACAAAAAGGCTTTTAAGCATAGTAAAGGAAAGCAGAGGTATAGCCAAAAGTTAGGGGGCTGGAGGGAGGGTAACCAGGACTGCAACAGTGAATACACTCTAACATTTACATTTATGGTAAGTGTACACAACTGTACTATGTTCTTCATGTTTCACTGTTGCAGTCATTACATTTGGGTAGATTCCCAAAGCTATGATTGGGAAGAGGAATTTAGATCGCATTAGGGCCAGCTATAAGACCCTGCAAGACTGCAGTGGCAAAGCCAGCTCTGGATTTAGAGAAAATTGGCAAATTATAATGCTTGGTGAAAGTTTGTACAGAACTCCAGGTAGCAGCTTATAGGATGTCCCTGGTAGGGACGCCTCAGAGAAAGGCTGTAGAGGTAGATGCAGCCCTGGTGGAGTGAGGTCTGATCCCCTGAGGGATAGGTTTTCCATGGTGCTTATAGCAGAAATGAATGCAATGGCTTATCCATTTAGAAATGGTTTGCTTTGAAATAGCCTTCCCCTCTGCCCCTGCAGCAAATGCCACCAGCAGTTATTCACATTTCCTTTGAGGTTTAGTCCTGTCCAAGTAGAATCTAAGTTGTCTGTGCACATCTAAGGAATGCAGCATCTGTTCCCCTTTATTCTATGGATTGGGAAAGAAGGTTGGCAAATGAATGGGAAGATTAAGAGCCACCCTGGATACCACCTTGGGCATGAAGGATGGATTGGTTCTGAAGGACACCATGTCCGCATGAAAGAGGAGGAAAGGTTCCACTGCCATAAGGGCCTGTAATTCAGATACCCTTCTAGGTGAAGGAAAGCTGTTTTCCAAGAAAGAAATTTTAAGTCTACAGTAGCAGCTGGCTCGAAAGGAGGTAGAGTGAGTTTCTCCAAGACAAAGTTAAGGTCGCAGGCTGGGGTTGGAGCTCTCTCCTGGGTGGACTCAAACTTTTGGCCCCTCTGAGGGACTGCTTGTGCAGTGATGAGAGAAGAGGGGAGGTTCTGTGTTATAATGAGCTGAAACGGCTGAGGCGTGGATTTTAATGGAGGAAAAAGACAGGCCCTTGCGAAGCATCTCAGTTAAGTATTGTAAAATCTGAGGTAAACTGGGCGCTGCTGTGCTCATCCCTTGAGATTGGTTCCAGGCGCAGAATCTTTTCCATTTTCCAGCATAAGATTTTCTAGTACTAAGCCTCCTTGTCTCTAAAATGATATCCATCACAGGTTTGCTTAAGAATGGTAAAGGAGAGATTATGTAATTAGCCAGGCTGCAAGGTTCAGTGTTAGAAGCTGAGGGTGCAGAATCTGGTTCTCCTGCTGAGACAGCAGGGAAGGAGTCTGAGGCAGGTGCCATGGAGACAGCCATGACTCACTGTGCAGGAGGGGGTAACTAATGTTGGCGCGGCCAGTCTGGAGCAATCAAAATTATCCTTGGTTTGTTCGGTTTGATTTTTAGTAGCACTTTGGAGAGCAGAGGCAGAGGGGGAGGACATAGACTGACAGGTTTGTCCAGCTGAAGGACAGAGCATCCATTTTCCAGGCTTGTTTGTGGGGAGTCCTTGTGCAAAATTTGTCCAACTGGTAATTCTGGGGAGAGGCAAACAAGTCTATATCTGGGCTCCCACATTTGCTTGTCAACATTTTGAAAACCCTTGGTTCCAGTTTCCACTCATGTGGGTCCATGAAGTTTCTGCTTAGTCCGTCTGCCAGTGTATTTAATTTTCCTGGCAGGAATTGAGCTTGTAGGTGCACTTGGTAGCTCAAAGGCTGTGTTACACAATGCCATGGCTAGTCCGCAGAGGGGGTAAGAATGTGTAACCCCCTGCTTGTTTATGTACCACATAACAGTGGTGTTGTCAGTCTTTGCCATTAGTTGTCCTGGAAGAATGTGGTCCTTGAAGGCTGTCAGAGCATTCTATACAGCTAACATTTCTTTTTGATTGCTATGCATGCGCATTTGACTTGGGTTCCATTTGTCCTGAATGCACTTCCCTGCCAGGTTAGCCCCCCATGCATAGCCTGATGAGTCTGTTGTTAGGGTTTGGGCAGCAGGGGGTGGTGTGAAAGGTAGTCCCTTGCTTTGGTGGCAGGCCTCTGACTCTAGGCATAGGCAAGGTATGATAGGAATCATTGTTTCTAGGTCTTGAGAATGTTGACACCATAGTCTCTTTAGATACCACTGTAGTTTCCTCATATGCAGTCTTGCATATGGAATTAGAAGAATGCACGAGGCCATGAACCCCAAGACTTGCAGTACTTGTCTTGCAGATAGCAGGGTTTTTATGGCCACTTGTTTGAAGTAGGTTGTCAAATAAATTTGCTTCTCTGGCATGAGGTAAGCCATCTGGGAAGTTGCATTCAAGCTTGCTCCCAGGAATATAATTTGTTGACAGGGTACCAGGTGTGATTTATTTTCGTTTATGGTGTACCCCAGACAAGTTAGAACCTTTTTTACAAAGGCCAGATGATTCAAAGTATGTCCTGGCTTTCTGCCTGAATTAGACAATCGTCTAGGTATGGTATATTTGAATATTTCTTTGCCTGCAAAATGCAACAACTGGGGCTAGGCACTTTGTGAATACCCTGGGTGCAGCAGATAAGACAAAGGACAGTGCAGAGAACGGATAGTGCATGTAGCCTGCTTTGAAGCATAGTTATCTTCTGCAAGATTCCCTGATTGGGATGTGCAAGTATGCTTATTTTAAATCTAGTGTTGCCAACCAGGCATCTTTGCCTAGCATAGGAAGTAATTGGTGAAGAGTCAGCATCTTGAATTTTGGAATCTCCAAAAAGGTGTTTAGAGTAGATAGGACACCATGAATTGTCTTTTCTGGGTACCAGGGAAAAGTCTCTAGTAGAAACCTTGTCCCTTTTCCTCTTCTGTTACCAGTTGAATAGCCCCCAAGCTTAAGAAAGTACTTGTTTTCGGGCCTCTGACCACTGATTTGGGGGTAGGTCCAGCCACCCACTTGGTGTTGGCAATGTGTGGAAGTGAAATCTGTATCCCTGGGACACTAATTAAAACCCATTTGCCCTGAGTAATGAGTTCCCAGTTCTTTGCATGAAGAGCAATCTTTCCCCCCAAAGGGGCAGTCAAGTTGATAAGTGCTTGGAAATTTTAAAAGGAAGTCATTAAGACAGTTTACCATAGGGGGGAGTCTTATTATTCCCAGATTTGGAAGTGGAGGCCACCCACTGCTTAGTTCTGTGTGTCCCCTGGGACTGAAACCTGGGTTTTTTGCTGTGTCTGGGTTTGGCTTGAGAAGACCTGGAAGGGGCTGGAAAGGACCAATTCTTAGAGGGCCAGTGCCTACTAAATCTAGGAGGCTGAACTTGTAAAAAATCTTTAACAGTTTGCATAGATTTAGCTTTATCTTACATCTTTTTAAGAACTTCCTCAGCCTTGTTGCCAAACAGGCGGTCCTGATTTAAAGGAGCATCCAACAATTTAGCTTTAACATGATCAGGCAAAGAATGCTTCTTAAGCCAAGCATGCCTTCTGAGCACAGACTCAGTAACAGCAGCTCCAATGAATCAAAACCACATTGCAAAGTATGTTTTCTAACTTGTTCAACAGAATGCATTAAATCCTGTAACTCTTTATTTTCCACACAGTCAGGAATCAACATCATTTTCTGTTTAAGCAGTCCAATAACATGTTGCTGATACTTTAACATATGAAACTGGCAGTTTAAAGCCCTAATGGCCAAGGTTGCAGAAGTGAAAACCTTCTTACCCCGTCTATCCATCGCCCTGGAGTCTCTATCAGAAGGGGTAGGATTTTTAGCAGTAGAAGCCTTAATTGCCCTTGTGAAATAGTCTCTGGATTTGCAATAGGATTTTTGAAAATAAACTTGTGGGACTCCGGGACCCTGTAGTATCGGTCAGGTTTTCTGGGAGCAGGAGCCAGGAAATCAGGGGCCAAACTACATTCCGAAAAAGCATCAACAATGTCTAGTACAGGAGGAATAGCTAAAGGGATATGCTGAGGTAGGAGAAGGAAATCCCCAAGTCTCTTTTTTGAAACAGAAAAATCCTGGCTTTCCCAGTGGAAATGCTCCCCCCCAAAAGAAAAATCCTCAGGAGGGGAAGCAGAGGGAATGGAGAATCAGAAGTATCGGGTATCAGGGGTTGCGAAAGCGTCTCACTGAGTACCGGCGAACTGGCGACTGGCTTAGGAGAAGCTTCGTCGGCAGTTTTGGACCTCGGCAGCCTGTCTCTGTCTTTACCTTTGCGTTTTTTTGGAATCCCGGTAGTTAGATGGCTAACCAACGACATTTCTGGATAATTAAACCGAGAACCGAAATATTTAGAGGCGAAAATATACAGACGACTGCTGATTAAATAAAGCACAAAACCGACAGCAAGGTACGTCGTGGTCAGGGCCTAGGCAAGGAATACAGTACGAATGAAAATCTTTATGAGGTATTTACACTGGCAATTTCCATTTTGCTTTCTCTCCTAACTCATACAGCCTTCCCTTGTACTTACTAAGCTATTTACAAAGAATGTATTATAATGTACCTCTTAAGTGCAAGCTTCCTTAAGATGTAATGGCTTCTCAGTATTTATACTGTAATGTTCCTTTTTTACTTCTGAACTGGAAGTTTTGACTCTGCTCTTCAGTTATTTAAATTGATTTTGACTGTGTTGCAGGAATATTAACTGAACTGGAAGTTAGTCAGTGTTTGCTGAATTTTGTTATTTGCTAGTAATTACAGGTGTGGGGGTAGTCACATTCTTTGATTTCCTGTGCTTGCCTATTTAAGTGGTACAGTGTGAAATATTTTCTGCTTAAAAACCTCAGCTTTGGCCGGCTAAGAACTTGCTGTATTCAACTGGACGTATAAGAGAATTTAAGTACCTTTATCTGCACTTTTTTTTCAAAAATATACAGTATTTAAATTGATTTTGACTGTGTTGCAGGAATATTAACCGAACTGGAAGTTAGTCAGTGTTTGCTGAATTTTGTTATTTGCTAGTAATTACAGGTGTGGGGGTAGCCACATTCTTTGATTTCCTGTCCTTGCCTATTTAAGTGGTACAGTGTGAAATATTTTCTGCTTAAAAACCTCAGCTTTGGCCGGCTAAGAGCTTGCTGTATTCAACTGGATGTATAAGAGAATTTAAGTACCTTTATCTACTCTTTTTTTTCAAAAAAATACAGTACTTAAATTGATTTTGACTGTGTTGCAGGAATATTAACTGAACTGGAAGTTTTGACTCTGCTCTTCAGTTAGTCCCACACACCCTCCCTGTTTTTGTTTTGGTGTTAATCTTAGTGGCCATGAAACTGCCCGCCCCTCTTGTAAATTTGTGTTTGGATACTCCTTCTGGGCCCATCTCATTTTTCACTCAACTGAGTGCAGTGAGATCATATTCTGATTTCAGGCACTCCTACTGTGTACAAAGAGAGCATCTGGGAAACAGAAAAAAAAAATTAAGCTTGTTTCCTGCCTTTTCTGTTAAGTGATAGAGACTATTTGTAGGCTTCTGAGCCCCCAAGCCCTTCTGTGTTGGAGGGAAGCCTTCTAGCTTAGTTTTTTTCTTATAACTAGCCAGTTTTCTAGTTTCAGCACTCAAATCTGTTTCTTTGATCTCAGCACTTGTTCAGAAAAAAAAAAAATAATCTGCTTTTACTGTACTTGTGTTTCCACCTACTTTATTTTACTTTTGCATCATCTTAAAAGTACTCAATTGTATTTATTACTGCTTGGTGTAACTCATTATAAGCCTTTTGGTTTAAACACTTGGGCTTCGGACCAGTTGTTTTGCACTGAGAGGGTTTGTGGTCTGCACTGTAGTGGCAGAACAGGTAGCTTACATCCTTCTAGGTTGGGAACTGCTGATTGAGGGCTCAGTGTCTGTTATTCTAAAAGTGTATTAATTCTGGTTTAAGCACTTGGGCTTTCAGGCCAGTTATTTTACATTAAGAGGGTTCGTGGTCTGCACTCTTGTGGGAGGAGAGGCTGGACTCTGCCCTTCTGAGCTGGGAATTTCTTGTTAAAGGCTTATAGTGCATGCATATCTGATCTGCTTCTTACTGAAGTTGGTGCGCCTTGTTTGCTGTGGCATAGACTGGATTCGGGCCTGCTGGATCTAGCTTTGTTTGTGTAACTTGAGCACTAATCCAGGCATTCTCTAAAGTATTCAATTGTATTTATTACTGCTTGGTAGTAACTTGATTAAAGTGTAGCTATCATTCTAAGTCTTTTGGATTAAGCACTTGGGCTTCAGACCAGTTGTTTTACATTAGGAAGGTTTGTGGCATGCACTGTTGTGGCAGGACAGGTAGCGTTCATCCTTCTAAGTTGGGAACTGCTGACTGAGAGCCCAGTGTCTGTTATTCTTAAAGTGTATTAGTTCTGGTTTAAGCACTTGGGCTTCAGGCCAGTTATTTTACATTAAGAAGGTTTGTGGTCTGCACTCTTGTGGGAGAAGAGGCTGGACTCTGCCCTTCTGAGCTGGGAATTTCTGGTTAAAGGTTTATTGTGCCTGAATATATGAACTGTATCTTACTGAAATTGGTACAACTTGTTTGCTGTAGCATAGACTAGACCCAGGCCTGCTGAATCTAGCTTTGTTTATATGCTTGTTGTTTGTTTGCTTGTTATTTCCCTGGAACGCTAATTCCACCTAATACGCGGCTTCTCAAAGCTTCTGTGGATCACTAGTGATATCTGCATTGCTTACTGTACTTATTTCCTTGTTTCACTTGAAAGAAAGTTACTGTTTGTCGTTTTTGCATTTAAGTTACCTGTAACACATTGCACTTAAGTTACCTGGCACTTGCTCACTAAAGCAATTATACAAGTCAGCACTAAAAATTAAAAGCACTACACCCTCACTCCCCACTGGCCCTTGTTTTCAATTATTAAGGAATTCCCAATATTATTCTAGCATGTCCAAAGGTCAGTTGTCAATCTCCTCTCCGGTCCAGCTGGTGAATCTGGGAATCTTGAGGCAATGTTACAACTGCCTCATGAAACAGACAACCCTCTCCTCCTCCCAACAAATTCCAACACATGTGAGAGATGCAACCATATAGCCAAACTGGAGGCTAAGCTCTCTCAACTCAGTACTGGCATAACCAGTCAGGAGGAGAAGGAAACCACACTCACTACAATTCCAGTCTCACATAGACCTACCATGACAGCAAACCAAACACATAATCACACAAAAACATACTCGGAGGCTCTAAATAAAGATCTGCCTAAGCAGCAGAGACCTCCAAAGCAGACACTCAAGCAACCGCTACCCCAAAACAAAACACGTGCAACACATCTCAGAAAGCCAGTGTGCCGAACAGTCACAGCCCTTAAGACTAAACAACACACCTGATACACTTGTAATAGGTGACTCTATCGTCAAGCACAGTGACGTCCTGCTCACCAGGCTGAACAAGGAGAGGGTCACTGTGAGCAGCCTGTCGGGCTCTAGGATCCGCCACATAACACAAGCACTCAGGTCACTCCAAGGCAAGTACAAATATGACTCAGTCATTGTCCATGCTGGTGTGAATGACCTGAGACGTACCTCCCTGGACTACATGAAAAGAGACATAAAGGAGCTCTCTGAGCATGTAGCCCAGGCCGGTATGACCCTGACCTTGAGTAGCATCTTACCCTCATCAAGAATGATGCCACAATATGAAGACAAGATGATCAATTTCAACAATTGGCTTAAGTACTGGTGTCATTCAAAGGGGATCCAATGCCTGTCAGCTTGGGATGATATGCTCGACAAGCCACGATGCTTCGCTAGGGACGGCTTGCAGCTGTCACCCCTGGGCTTTCGGATATTGGCAAAGGCTCTTGCTACCCCCATAGTGCCTTTTTTAGGCAAGGCTCAAAAGACAAACCCACCTCCATAGGTATCACAAGGGATAAGAAACTAAGAGTAATGCTACTCAACGCCAGAAGTCTAAACCTCAAGATGCACACACTCGAAACTCTCCTTAGCATGGAGAACATCAATATCTGTGCAGTAACAGAAACCTGGTTCAGGGCTCCCGAGAGCACCCCAGCACTACCAGGTTATACCTCATACCATGCTTTTCGGCCCCAAAACTTGGACCGAACCACAAAAGGAGGGGGAGTATCGATATTCATCAAAGATACCCACACCTCCAGGTTGGTGGCAAAGCACGAAGCATCAGAGACTATCCATGTGCAACTAACAGTGGGAAAAACTGCCTTCCAGTTTATAGCCTGCTACAGACCACCCTCCCAAACCCAGGAACCCCACTCGGCCTTCCCGAGAACAATGGAAAATATGAAGGTCTCTCCAAACACCATTATATTGGGCGACTCCAACTACCCAAACATAGACTGGGAGCATTACTCTAGCTCCAACACCCTAGCCTAAAGGTTCCTAGAATTTATAAACTCAAATGCTATGGAACAACTTGTTACCACTCCCACAAGAGGAGAAAACATACTGGACCTGATCACCAACATGGGGACTCTATGCTCCAGACCAGAAGTGTATCCCTCACTGGTAAGATAAGACCATAAACTAATCTCACTGGATATTCACATCCCGACCCCACCCCCTGCCCAGAAAACCACAGTGAAAAACTTCTCTAAAGCAAATTCACACTCCTCAAAACCAAGGTGGAATCCTTCAAAGCCCCCGGGCCTGTGGAAAATAAGGCCCAGACCGCAGAATCCTTTATAAACGCATTCTATGAACACCTTCAGGAATGCATGGATCATGCGATCCCAAATAAAACCAAGACCCAATCCTCCAAAGGCAGACGTCCGGTCTGGTGGACCCCAGCCATAAACAAACTATACAATAGAAGGAGGAAGCTACTAAATGATAGAGCAAAATCCCAAAAAGGGAAGGCAGCTCTGATCAGTATTAGCAAAAAACTACGGGCACTTATAAAATTGTCTAAGGCCAGCTTCGAGAGAAAAATTGCACAGGACACTAAGGATACTCACAAGGCTTTCTTTAGTTATGTTAGGGACCTGGGTGGTAATTCCCAGATATGCTCAGAATTAGTCCAAAATGACAAAAAATACACTGAACCCACAGACATTGCCAACATCCTGGCTGACAGGTTTAGCGCAAACTTCTCTCTGCCCCCCTCCCCACTAAAAGGGCAAATATCTATCCCAGCAGAGTGCTGCTCCCCTGACATCTCAGATGCTCAGGTAAGAGCCGCCCTTTCCAAAGCAAAAAACACAGCATCAATGGGACCAGACAGTGTCCCGGGCTGCGTCCTACATGAACTCCAAGAAGAGCTAAACCCAAACATAAAACTACTGTTCAATCTCAGCCTTACTACAGGATATGTGCCCAAAGAGTGGCGTACAGCAACAGTGGTCCCTCTCCATAAAGGTGGTGCCTCAACGGATCCTGGAAACTATCGCCCCATAAGCCTGACTAGCTTGGTCTGCAAAGCTATGGAAAGGATCATCATGGACCTCATAAATAAAGATATTGAGGACCTACAGACACTGGATCCTACCCAGTTCGGCTTTGTTAAGGACAGATCCTGCCTCTTAAACCTGGTTGATTTCTTTGAAACACTCACCAAGGCCATTGACGAGGGGAAGGTGGTCCACACAGCCTACCTGGACCTCGCAAAAGCCTTCGATACAGTACCCCACTCGGGCATTATAGATAAGCTCACCAGCTTAAATATAAACCCCTATGTCACTAGATGGAATGCAAACTGGCTCAAGGACAGAACCCACATGGTTAGAATTGCTGGAGCCATGTCAGACTCCAAACCAGTTACAAGTGGTGTCCCACAAGGATCAGTCCTGGGACCTCTCTTGTTCGGTATATATTTCTCGGAGGTACAGGCCAACACGGAAGGACTGTGGCTGATCAAGTTCGCAGATGACTGCAAACTGGGCGCCATAAATAGACTCTCCAGCCGACACAAGCATCCTCCAAAAGGGCCTCATAGAAACAGACAACTGGTGCCAGAGCCATAGCCTCAAGCTAAATGCCAAAAAGTGTATAGTCATCCCCTTTGGCAAAAACAAAGTGCCCACAAATTACCACATAGGTGGTAATCCATTAAGTACAGAAGAAGTAATTAAGGACCTGGGGACCCAAGTTGATAGCAATCTCTCATTTGACAAACACGTAGCCAAAGTGGTTAGAAAAACATTTTATACAGCCCACCTAATCATGAAGGGATTTACATCTAGATCAGGGGAGGTCATTGGGCCTCTTCACTCATCCCTCATCAGGCCCATAATTGAGTACAATGCCCCTTTTGGGATGTACCTTACCAGACACTTACAGCAACTGGAAAGACCCCAAAAGTACCTCACCAAGAGGATCACAGGGCTCAATCAGATGCCATATGCTGCCCGGTTAAAGAAACTCCAGCTCTACTTAGTGGCATACCGCCTGTTCAGAGGCGATCTGTGCCCGACGTATAAAGCCATGTCCAACCCGAAATTAATGGACATGCTGCACCTCAGAAAATCCAAATCCCATCGAGCTACGCGCTCGAGAGACTTGAACCTCAGCACTGAAATAAATAGGACATGCTGGAGGTACAGATTCATAACCCAGGGGCTCCCTTCACTCTGGAATAAATTCCCAGTCCAGGTTAGGCAGAGTTCCTCATTGACTCTCTTCAAGAGGAATCTTGATGAGTGGATGGGAGATCGTAGGTTTACCCCAGATATCACTTCTGTGTCACTGTTAGACAGAGGCACAGTATACTGGAATATTTTGGTCAGGGATAAAATTTGGGGTAACCTGTTTCAAGGACAAATCAAATTTGTATATAGAAAAAGTTTGTCATTTAAGGATATGTTTGAACAAAATAATAACAATAGAAACAGATGCAATACAAGACCAAAAGGTAACTTTAGATGCGGTAGGTGTTTCGTATGTACATACATTCATTGTACAGACAATAATATGGTTGTAAATGCTTGCAATATTAACATCAATGGACACTTTAATTGCTATACATCTAATGTTGTTTATCTTGCTTTATGTCAAAAATGTAGGGCATTCTATGTTGGGAAAACTAGCAGGCATTTTAGGGATAGAATAAAAGAACATTTGTTAGATATTCAACACTCTAAAACAACTAATGCCTTGGCTAGACATATTATTAGTAATGCCGGACATAAATTCAAATTTTGTGTTATTAATCAAGTTATGTTTGATGAACAGGGTAGGACCACACAATATGACCTGGATGTTAAAGAACTTAAATGGCAGATTCTTTTGGACTCATATAATACACCTGGATTAAATGAATATCACACTATTACACCGTTATTAAAAATCAATAGAGTACATGGGAAATAAGTGGAAAATTAATTGGGGTTATATAGTTACATACTGTACATAGTTAATTATTTCATAATATTGCACATAATGAATTGTTGCTATTGTGTTCATTAATATAGAATAACATTTTTATATATATTTTATGTGTAATACACATCTTAATTTAT
This sequence comes from Protopterus annectens, assembly GCF_019279795.1. Taxonomy (NCBI): domain Eukaryota; kingdom Metazoa; phylum Chordata; order Ceratodontiformes; family Protopteridae; genus Protopterus; species Protopterus annectens. The sequence continues at coordinate 189,400,595 of NC_056728.1, read as the reverse complement.
TTATAGATGCCTTATTTATTATGTTATATATTGACTTTTTTATATACATACATATGCATTTTTTATATATATTTACATGTTCATATATATATTTTTTATATTTACACTACTGTACAATTTGAGTCTTTCATGGGTTGTATTAAATCTATTTATATTGAAATATTTCTGTAAGAAATACATTGTGTGCCCGACGCTTTAGTTTAGATATATTTCTTAACACACAATACAGCGTAGGGTTTACATTAGGTATTTTTTAATGTTTTTTAGCAATAAATTAATTAAGCAACAGAACACATCATTCATTTAGGAATTAGATAATATCAATTAAGCAATTAATAGGGTGGAGTTTTATGTATTTAAGAAAGGTTTAGAGATTGTGTTTTGTATTCAGATGAAGTTCGTTGGTACGGACGAAACCTAGGTTAATACATGGACAACGTTTTGGCTTAATAAAGGAGTTGTAATAAGTTGGCAGCGTGCTTTTTGTGAATAATCTACACACCTTGGAATACCTTGGAACAGTGGTAGCATTGTGTTTGGACTACATTTGCTGGGTTCATTCTCCATATTGGCTTGCTTCTGTTTCTTGCTTCAAACGTTATACCAGTTGGTGAGTCTTTTGGTCCTAGGGCAGATAGCCTAGTATGAACCTATGAACCTATGAACTAGTCTGTACTATTTGTAATGTTTTTTGCTCTAGTCTGTAACATTTGTAATAATTGTAACCTAAAACCTTATTGTAACCTTGCTTGTTTTTGGAGCTTTTCTCCCCAGGACTCCATTGAAAACAGGTTCATTATGGCCCAATGGACTATCCTAGTAAACCAACTGCAAATAAACAAATAAATAAATAAACTTGTTTTCCACAAGTAATGCTATTATTAACTTTTACTGACATCGGTAAGGAGCAAGAAAAAGTTTCCCCAATGGGGTATTTAGCTATAGTTGAAAACTTTGGTTCTGAAACTTGAAAATGAATATTTCAGGAGTCGGCTGACCAGCACTTGCGAACTGCTTCTGCTTCGGGCACCGCACGGCAAAAAAGACTGATGTAATGGCATCGGCTGCATGTTTTATACTACTGAAGTCCTGACATCATGGAAGAAAGGACAGCAACCGATGCAGGACCCAAGACTTTGTTAATCAGGCCGACTGAGGGCTACCTGCAAGCAGACAACCCAAATGTAATGGCTGCAACAGTGAAACACGAAGAACATCAGTGTGTGGCTTGGGAGAGGTGAGAAGGGGAATTGCCCACCATCTTGATATGACTTCCTAAATTTACCTGTCCTGTGTAATGTACAGAAAGACAGACAAATAGTGGTAATGTGACCCCTGATTGCTTCCAGAGACGGAGAGTCTCAACTCCACAGTGAGTCTTTTGCTGCTGCCCACCCCCACCCCAATGGAAGAATGCAGTATCCCAGACTTTGTTGAACATGTTTGCCTCTGGACCAACTTCCCGTCTGGAAACTGCAATAACCATAGTGGTGATTACGAGATTTTCTTTTTTTTTTAATTTTATTTCTAGTGATACCAGTGCTGAAACTGGCCTAAAACACTATTCCCCGCCACCAAGAGTTGGAAAGGTACCTGGCACCAACAGCACCACTATCATTATCAACATTAACAAACTGAAAGTGCATGTGAAAACCGCTAAGAAACCAAACAAATTCACAGGAAAAGGTCAAGGCATCTATCAGCACTGACACTAGTGCAAGCAAGCTCCTAAAAGACCTCAAAGGAATCAGTGTCATAACAGGTGCCAATGAGTAGACCACAAAAAAGAATATCAGTGAGGACAACTCCCTGTCAATCTGTAGACCACTAAAAAGGAGACTAATGAAGATGAATCTCTGTCCATCCTGGATCCAGAGGAGAAAGGGATGAAATTCATCTCCATCTGTTCCTGTAGAGCAGCCCTCAATCTTCCCATGCCTGAAATTAACTGTAACAGAGTGAGCAAGGAGAGGGAGTAATAAACTGAAAGATGGCACTAGCCCTACCTGACTTCATTTCAGATAAACAGAAAAGGCTATCTTGGCCTGAAAAGGTATAGGCAAATGATGTTCTGCCTCTTATTTTTGGACTGGGATAGTCTTCTTTGGAGGTGTGCTGTTTCTTCCCTTCCTCTTTACTACTGTAAAGTTTTCACCATCCTTGCTGTGAAGTTTTTATAAAACTCCATATTTCCATCATTGGATCCCTGGGAGGGATCAAACTTTCTGTATGCAACAGTCTTTTTAAAATAAACTTATTTTTTCCATAAATTGTTGGATTAGCAAAAGCACAACAAATGTCACAGTCTGTTTTTAAAGGTTGGGCACTAAAGCACACTACCTTGTGGTATAATCTTACACCCACAAGGTTCACATTTAATGAAAAGTTTTGGCATCAATCTCAAAAATTCACAAAGTGGGAGAACCATAACACCATCTAACTCTAGAAACGAACATTTGATGATAAGCTACAATATGTACAATAAGGTATTGGTAAACATCCACAGAGGCCACAGCAGAGCAACAACTTCTATAATGATATAAACACTTAAAACAGGCACAGCTTGATAAAGAGACATGGAAAAAGGGCACAGACTAAAAAGGGGAGGGGGGAGTGACTAAGCAAATAATGACCACAAGATGAAAACATTGAACTTAATTTTTTTTCATTTAAAGATATTTTGTAAATACTTAATGACATTTTTTTACCTTTTCCCTTGAAAATTGTTAACTATATTACTCATTTCTATGATTTGTCTAAATTGTATAATGTTCTTACGGAGCTTTTCTCCCTGAGACTCCATTGGGAACGGGCTCTTCTTGGCCCAATGGACTATCCTGGTAAACAAACTGTAAAATACATAAATAAATGAAGACTCGGAAAATAGCACGGGAACATTGTTAAGCTGCAAAGTCTATAACAGGCAAGAGATATCTGGAGAATTAGTAGTTGGAGTCTAAATAAGCTTTTCAAGTTGAGCTGAATGAGTCTTGGGGACTCATGTCCTACTCTTTTTGAAGCTCGACCTAATGACAGTTATACTTTTATTTTTTCATAGGTGAAAACTAGGCTAATGTTACAAGAGCCTTTACAAGACTAGCCAATAATATCCAGGATATGATAATATTACAGCTTAATTCTCCAGATATTGGATGGGGTAGTATCAGGGTACTGGGTCTTTGGGTGCTGGGGCCCAGAATCATTTTGCAGACTGCCTCTATCCAAAATGGACATGGGCAGTAAGTACCCCAGGAGTGAATTTACAGTTCTCCATACATGTATCCAAATTCTTTTTGAAGAGAGCGAGGGATGGGCTTTGTTTTACAAAGATGGGATAAGACTCAGTCTCTCCAGCAAGTTCTATTAGACTTACAAATATGGCTCAGGTCCACAGAACTCCCAACCCTTGTATAATTTTTCTTGCGAATATGCAACATTTTCATCAGGGCTAGATCACAGAATGCCTTATAGGTCAGGAATAAGTCACCTCTCAATAAATTATACGAGACAGAGTAAAGGGATATGGCTTTTAGTCAGTCTGCATCAGACATGTGCCTTGTGCTTTGTATTGTTTTAGTGAGAAACCTCTGGGGCTGCTCCAAGAGGTTTAAGTGCCTGGTTAGGTACATGCAGAAAGGAGCACTGTACTCTACTACGGGCCTGATAAGGGCAGAATATAATGGCACTATGACTACCTTTGATCTTGATGCCATGCCTTTACTTGTAAGCTGAGTCGCACATTAGTATTTTCTCAGGTTAGGTTACTACCTATGTTGCAAGTCCCTCAAAACTGGGTCTACTTTTAGAGGTGTGCTATCAACATTAAAATTTGCAGGGATATCAGATTTACCAAAGGGTATAATTACGCATTTTTTTAGCATTTAGTCTCAAACCATGGTTTTGGTACCAGTCATTTGTCATTTATAGGCCTGTTTGTATATGTCGAAATCATATGGGAATTTGGTGTTTGCTCCCAGTTTACAGCTGCCGTCAAATATGTTTAGCCAGCGGCCCCGGTATTGGACTTCAAAGTATATACCAAACAGGAGGGGTCCCAACACCGAGCCCTGTGGGACACTGCTAGTAACAGGTTTCTTACTGGAAATGGATTCATTTATCTGGACAACGTGTCCTGTCAGTCAGCCAAATGGTTATCCATCTGAAGATGACAATATAGGGGTTTATGCCTAACTCAGGAAAGTTTATCTATGATCCCCCAGTGGGGCACTGTGTCGAAAGATTTGGCCAGGTCTAAAAAAGCAGTGTGTACCGTTTTACCCTCATCTATGGCCCTGGTGACTTTCTCAAAGAAGTCCACCAGATTCAGCAGGCAAGACCTCCCTTTGACAAAGCCAAATTGGGTCTGGTCCAGTTTCTAGAGAGTTCCTATGTTGTTATTGAGCAGGTCCATGATAATTCTCTCCATGACCTTGCAGACAAGACTGTTCAAGTGTATGGGTCTGTAGTTCCCCTGGGTCAGTTGATGGTCGCCCCTTGTGCAAAGGAGATGACTGTTGTAGCCTTCCATTCCTCTGGAACAAAACCCATCAGGAGTCTGTGATTAAAGAGAGTTTCTAGTGGCCCTGACAGATTCTGTTTCAGGCTATTTAAGAAGCATCCTGAAATGCGGTCAGTACCCGTGGAGGTTGTTTTTGGCTTTAGCGAGTGCAGTAAGGACCTGTTCCCTCATAACAACTGGTAGGGGGATGGCTGTGGGTATTTCTCTGGGTGTGGTAGGGGGTTTGAACTGAACTTACTGGTCATCAGGTTTGCTATAGTTTCAAGCTGGGTGTTAAGTGTTGCTCTTCACAATTAACTCGGCACAATGCTGAGCGTTTCCCCTGAGGTTATGAACATAATTAAAAAAAAAAAGCCTTATAGCTGTCTGTCACCTGGGTGGCTATTTCTGCCTCACAGTTTGCTTTAGCAGATTTGAACAGCTCTCCAATTTGTTTTAGACTGGAGAGTGCCTTTTTGCACTGTCTGTTTCTTCTTGGCTTTGAAGAGGACTTTGTTTCCCTTTTTTTGAACAGCCTATTTCTGCTAGGGGTACAGCAAGGTAGTTTATTTTTGCAGTAATCATAGGTTTGACTCGGACACGTCCTGTCTCCTCTATGCAGCTATAAATATGATTGTACAGTGCTTTTCTGTACAGCACAGAGTAGGCCTAAGTGTCATCCGGGTTTGGAGGGGCCTATCACTTATTTTGAGGTAACTGGCCTGATCAAAGCTCTTTAACAGGTTTGGAGCTTGATGGGGGTTTTAGGTTAGTTTTAATACAGAAAGAGATCATTTTGTGGTTAGATCTTACCAGGCAGGAGTTAATGCACAGGAGGGAGCAGCATTCCCCCATGTTCATGACTACTAGCTCTAGGATATTTGTACCTCTAGTTGTGCAGCTAACTAGTTGCTCCAGAGTGCTTGCATTGATGGAAGTCCAAAAACCTCTGAGCAAATGAGCAGCCTCATGTTAGAGGATCTGTAGCGAGCAAGGATATAATGGGGGGGGGGGGGTCGCACCTATAGTTAGTTGGGGATGGAGCATCTCAAGCAAGTCATGTTGTTGGACCAGTTTAGCAGTGCACTTGTCCTTTATAAACACTGAGACACCCCCCTTCCCTTAGTTTTATACTGAACTGAGGGGGATGGAAATGTATAAAAGGCATTGTAGCCTTTGAGAGCTGGGGTGCTTTCTATGGTTCTGAACCAGGTTTACATGACTGCACATAACTCTTCATTCTCCACAATGAGGAGTGCTTCCAGGGAGTGTAGTTTTTTTTATTATTTAAACTCCTAGCATTAAGCAGTAGTACCTTTAGGTAGTCATGAGTAATTTTTGTTATGCTGGAGGGTTTAAGATTGTGGCACTGCCTAAAAAAGGCAGCAAGGAGACAGGTAAAGTTTTTGCCAGTATCCAGAATCAGAATGGTGACAAGTGCAAACTATCTCTGGCAAAGCATCATGGTTTGTTGAGTATGTCTCCCCAGGCTGACAGATATTGGATCTCCTAGTTGTGTTACCAGAAACTAAGCCAATTGTTGAAGTCAATCATTTTTTGCTGGTACTGTGGCTTCATCATTGTTGAAGGTAGGATGCTACTGAACGTTAGATTTAGACCTGCCTGGGGCACACATTCAGAGAGCTCTATCATGTCTCTCTTCATACAGTTCAGTAAGGTAAGTCTTAGGTCATTTACACCCACATAGACTATGACCAAGTCATACTGGTACTAGTGGTTTAAATACCTAAGTGCATGCATGATCCTGCAGATCCTGGCTCCAGACTTCTCATTGTGATCTTCTCCTTGTTTAGCATGGTAAGGGGGACATCACTATGTCTTACAATGGAATCTCCAATAACTAGAATGTTTGGCTGTCTGGTGTGCTCCCTTACGGGCTAGGAAGTGGGGCTACTATGATTTTCATAGTTGTGTTTTGTGAGGTGCTGTCTTTTTTGAGTGTGCACAGGGCCACTGACAGATACTTTTAGGTCGTCTTGGAGGTTTGGGTAGATTATAAGCGAGTACCTTTGCATATGTGGTTCTATGAGTTTGTTCCGCAGTGTTGGTAGTAAGTGCGTCTGGTGCAACACTAACAACTTGGTTTGCATTTTTTTGTGCATGTATGTGACAGCTTTGCCTACCATGACACTGTGTATCTACATCTCTCTCACACTGTATTTGTCTGTTCTAAAATTAAGTTGTAGTCAGTGAAAATGAGGCAGTTACTACACTGCCTCAGGATGCCGATATGCACCAGGGCAGAAAGAGAGATGGCAGGGAAGTGCCTATCCATTAAACCAGATCCTTAGCAGATGGGAAAGAGTACAGGTGCGTTACTTAAAGGTCTAAATGAGAGTGCTTAGTAGTATACTATTAGATGACCTGCAGTGGTGCAATCCTCTGCACAAACTGGCAGCTCTTCAAGCATTTGCGAAAGGTAGGAGACTATAGAGAGAACCGCAGTGGTGGTGCTGCTGTAGCGTTGTCACCTCACAGTCAGACGCTGTCCGGTTCGATTCTCAGCTAGAGCGTCTTCTGCGTGGAGACATGTGTGAATGGGCGTACCTTCATTGAAGGTTGTGTGTCAGTGCTGGTAACTCGGCACGCAAAAATCAACTACCAATTATTAGCGGACCGGAGTTCTGCTGTGGCAACCCATAACCAGGAAAAAGCCGAAAGACACAACAAAAAAAAAAAAAAAAAGGAGACTATAGAGAGCGTTTCCCAGCAAAGATTTTAAACTGAAGAGGTCTGCTTATATACAAGGCTTTTATACCAGAAGGATTAAAGACTTTTACATAGTTAAGCCCTCAGGGCTTATCAGACAAACACACAATAAACATTCCACCAGCAAGCATTTCCCAGCTCAGATCAGTTGAATTTAGCCCTCTGCTCCCACCTGAGTGCAAAAAAACCTCAACGTAAAAGGAAGTGGTTTTGAGCTCAAGTGCAGTAGCAAATGCTTTAACAAAATGCAGAATTCTTGTAGTATCAGGAATCCTTGAAAATTAGTTCACTAACCCTGAGAAATGTTCATAAACACACAAAAAACTGTGCAACATATCAGAACTTATACTAACAAAGAAAAACATTGCAAAACAGAAATACTTTGGCAAACTCAGAACAGCTTTTGCAGTACACAGGATATTAAGAAATATCAGAATAATGATAAAATAGCCGATGAGCAGTACAGCAACAAACAGATGGTGCTTCCTTAACAAGTATACGCTGAAAAACAGTGATAAATTCAACAAAATCAATAAATGCAGCAAAGAAATGTTAAATAGCAGTAAGACAGTAAGAGCAAGTGCAAATAAATACTTTTATCAGCTTTACATGTCCAGATGGTTTTAGAAGCAATCTAAGTCCTGTAATCACAGGTGTTCACACCAAGCACCCAAAGGGAATGGTTCATCTGAATTTACACAATCTCAAGTTGACAGCTTGGCTGCTCCAGTTCCAGTCTAAGCCAGGCAACCCTTTCGTTCTTCCACTGTCCAACACATTATTCTTCCTCACAAACCCTCAATCTATAAAATGTATCACTATAAGTGGAAACGTTTTGTTTGTTGGGCTAAGTCTTGGCATAGACCTCTTCACCGCTCTTATTCGTATGGTTTTGGATTTCTCAGCACAGCTTTTTAATGAAGGCACAGCTGCAACTACAGTGAAGGAACAACTAACAGCCATATCAAATTTCCATTTGTGTGAAAACGGATCTTCATTAATTTCTAAACTCTGCAGAACTGTTTTGAAAGAAGCAATACTTTTAAAGCACCCGTACAAAGACCCTTCACCACCATGGGACTTAAATTTTGTTTTAAGTCATATTATTTGCCCCATGTTTGAGTCAGAAGCACGCTGAGACCTCAAATTCCTTTCTTGTGGCAATCACGTCTGCTAGAAGAGTTTCTGAACTGCAAGCCTTATTGTCTCAACCACCTTATTTGATATTTCATTAGGACAGAGTCTCCCTCTGTACTAACCCTTCCTTTTTACCCAAAGTGGTTTCAGAAAACAGATTGGTAATTCAATAGACTGACTAAGTTTTCTTCCAAATTTTCAGAATAAAGGGGAGTATTCTCTACATTTGCCAGATGTTCACAGACAGTTATGCTACTATCTTCATAAGACAAAGGTTTTTAGAATAAGTTTTGCAGCC